>NW_026921478.1:0-185221 GCF_032062105.1 Saccostrea cuccullata | reverse complement strand
GTATTATTTGCCATTTAGGAACAGGTGTTAAATGTATTCTTAATTTTGTTTCAAGGATCACTTAATTTTACTTTTTCCCCATCAAGCTTGATTTCTCACTAAGAAACTTCATTTCGAAAGATACAACATTGTCGAAAGTTGAAAAAAAAACAACTGAACAGCTTTTACTGAATTAATCAGATCTTACAAGTCTCTGATATATTAATGAGAGAAATAATGAAGTGAACGTGATATATACATGTAGGCAAATCTTCCGTTACAAACACAGGATGAACTTGCTCCATTCAGTCTATACTGAATCAATGGTCGCTGAAAGGCCTGGAAAGCAGAGCACTTCTCACTATAATTTAGTCACCTTTCACTAAATTGATGTTTTGGTTGATTGATTGTATGTTGTTTAACGTCCCTCTCGAGAATTTTTCACTCATATGGAGAAGCTACCACTTTACGGTGGAGAGCTGCAAATTTTGTCCTATACTCGGTACTTAGGGCCATTGAGCAGTGAGGGATCTTTTTCAGCACTTACTGCAACACGGGACTCTCATTAAACAATCACATCTGAAGGACCCGTCTCCACGGTGGGATTCGAACACGCGACGTAAGGAGTAACCCTTTACGTCGCGGCTCTTGAGCATTCAGTAATTTGAATGACAGAGTTTTCTAAATCATGGATATATTGACTTTGCATTAATGGAGAATTTCGACGGACTTCGTCAGTTTTCAGACAAACAAGTCCATACTCTAGACTGAGATGATCCAGGAAGTCAGTTCTCACCACAACAAACAAAAATGTCTGAACAATTCATTAAAATAGCTCCACAGACATTTAATTGACTGTAAAGTGGTATTTAAAGTAAATATTATATATATAATAATATCTGAATACTTCTATTTTATTCTTCATATGAAGAGAAAATTCCCATTTATTATATATTTTTTGTATCTTTGAGTAGACCAAAGCTCCCTAAATGTATACTACTAGAACTTGTATGTAAGTGTTCGTGTGTTAAGAGCTTCATAAATCCAGCTGCAGAGATAAATGTGCATGAACAAAATAAACCTATGTTGTTTTCTGGATTTTTTGAAAGTTTGTTCTGTGGCATTTAATTTAGAAAACTGTGATTAATTTCAATAACTATACATGCATATAGTACTATTATAGTACTACGTATACGGTATATAAAATAATGTATAATTATATAATTTAATTATATGTTTACTTATCTATCAAATAGTGATTCTTACAAAATGTGTTATAAATAAGATGTAAGTCTTTTGCAATAAGGAATTGAATACTAGTACCCATGTATTTTAATTGGTTTGAGTGAATTAATAAATTGGATTTGAACTATATATATATATGTAAAATGAATTTTAAAAAATTAAATTATACATCAGAAATTCATTAAGATGAATTTATCTAAGATTACACACAGACTAGAGGAACTGAACTTTTAGCGAGGGAGATAATAAAAAGGGAATTTAAACTTTTCCCCTTCATATATTCAATAGCAAACACACACATTCGGTAAACACACTCGACTATTTAACGCCCGCTGAAGGATTCAGCGAATTGATCCATGTTTCTGATTACCTATTAAACATTTGCCCTTCAATCGTTTTCTTTTTATCAGTGTTTAGTTGCTGCCGTAGGTCATTCATTTAATGGCTCCCCGACGCGTAATCGAGAATAAATTAATACAGGTAAACTTTAAAGTTTAGATTCACAGTTTAGTGGGAAAAAACTGCACTTAAATCAAAATTTATCTCTAACATCACCCTACGTCGTTTTCGATTGAAATATGTACAAGGATAGGACTTGAAGAAACGTAGTGTGACGGAAAACTCCAGGGATGTGTCGTACTCTAAGGATGAACTTGGAACAAAATTAAAGAATATTTAAGGTTCTATATTCCTTAACTTGGCTCCCTCCTTCCTCCCCCCCTTCCCCCTCATCTCTCTCCCCCCTCTCCTTCTCTCTCTCACCAAATTGATCTTACATGTATAAAGTAATTTCTAATCGAACACTGACATTTCAACATAGAGTTAACCAGTATCAGATCAATCATTACACAATGTCGCTCTATTTAATAATATCATTTAAGACTGTAACACTGTCATGACAAGAGACTGATACAGAGTTAGCCCCCTTACCTGTGATCACCATATCATTGACGGGGGATCGGCGGCCCTGTCGCCTGTGGGGTGCGACCCCAGGGAGGGGCGGGAGTCTTCGGTGGGTCATCTGTCGGACAGGGGATGACATCATTCGGGAACTCACATCTCCTTAATCCGCTCACACGGCAAATACACAGCAATTCACCAGAAGCCAGTTTATACGATTTTATTCATTTAAATACCAATGACTTAGGAGTGCGCGGATTACAGAGCCAAAACCATTTTCACCTGATGGTAATTCGCGGGATCAGCAGGAGAAAGGTCGGGAGCGAGGCGGCGTTAATGGGTGTGATGTCGACATCGTCAACCACAGCAGCAGAAATCGATCTCAGTGTCCCCAGCCTTCCGTCAAAGCAGACGACACCGCTCGCGAGCTTCCTCCTGGTTATGACGTCAAACAATCTGATCAGCTTTTCAGAATTAATTGAAAAAATGCGGTTGCTATTGACGACGAATCCACGCTCGCTGAAAGAAGAATTTATGTAAAAAATATAAATCTACAGCTGAATGGAGCGTAAGGAACCTGATTAAATAATTTCAATGGATTTCGACCTGCATCATTTATTAATACCTTTATGAATTTACTAAGAAGTAAGACTGTGGTCATAAGGAATTTTTACAATAATTTCAAAATATGAAGGTTTTATATTACATCTATAGTGTATATTTTTTACTAAAGAGACACAAAACTTCAAACAAAAAATATTACCATGACATATATACTTTGGGGCTCTTTGCTTTAGAAAACATTGAAATATTTCATGCTAAAATCTGAATATTAACTAAGATCTTTTCCTGGTGAATTGCAAATAAAACAATTCAATATCTGATAGGTTTCAAATGAAAATTTTATTGAAAATTTTAATTATGGATATCAATTTTAAGCAAAAAAGCTTATCGATGACAATTTAGAAAAAATGATTTTCAAATGACATTTGGTTGAAATAAAATTATTTTATTTCATTAAACAAAATTGCTATCACGCTTAAAGGGAGGTAAACAGTAGAGAGATTTCTTGTGTTGATCAATAATTTACCGATTTTTTGAATGTCTATACATATAAAAAACTACATTTGGGCATTTTTATCCCACTTTCTACACATTTTATTACATTCTACTTGGTGTCCAAATGGCATTTTTTACATTATTTTATCAGAAATAATTAAATCGGCAATAAGAAACATACCTGAAAGTAATTCCTTCACAAAAATTGACAAATAATTGCCTCAAACGAGGTGTCAAATCGTCTTTAAAAGAGATTATTTCCTTTTTTCCATTTGCTAAATTTGAAAGACAGGGCCCTTTATTTATCCATGGAAATACACAAATATTGTGTTTGTCTTAGTAGAGAAATTTCCACACTTCATTTCTCTCGAGAAAGAGTTTAACACTTTAGATAAACATAAATCGAAGGTGAACTCCGACGTACCCATTCAAAAATATTGATTTAAAGATATATGTAACATTTTATTTGTGAAAATAGCGTATTTATGGAAATATGCATATGTGTCGCTTGGAGATTCATATACGAATGAAAGGATTTTCTCTATGAAAAAGCAAATGAAAAATCGCTCATTCAATCGAAAGAAATATTCCTCATCATAAAAAAATCAATGATTCCCTTAAATATACTATCAGAATATAATCTTGAAAGTTTCTAGGTAATTAAAAATAAAAATGAAAATCTTTGCATAACATCATGCGTAAAGGTTCTAGCCATTTAAATCAATCATAATTACTTCTTATTCTACTGTTGTTATATCTAATTTATAAAGCCCCGTTTTTAATCTCCTTTTGAGTGTGACGCATTCGGTTACACTCGTTAAATGTCGGTAAAATCCGTGATTATTGGAGCGTCATTAGCAACAAGGTAACAGTGTATTGGCTATAGCTCTGGGCCTATTCAACAAAGATTGGATTGCTGTTAATCATCATTGGATTCAACGTAAATATTTATCATAAAAGAAATTTCTTCAGAGCCATTTAAAAAGACAAAAATTTAGGACTTTCATTCATTGTTTGAGATTTCCATCATGGGATGTAAACATTCAAAAGGAGCAATCCGAATTCAGCCCGTGGGGCCGGCAGAAATCAGGAGGGACAATTCTAAGCTGAAGAAATGCAACAGTGATATGAACATAGAAGTAGACCCCAGCCGTAAGGCCGGGAAAAAGAGCGCTATGCGCCGGACAAAGTCCCAGAAATCAACTGGGAGTCACCTAACGGCCTCGTGTGCCAGTCTGGATTCCCAGCTGTCCTACTCGGATTCTCCCCGGGGGCAGAGCGCCACCTCCAAGGTGTCTAAACATAGCACAGACTCCGGACTCGGGGAGGAGTACGCCCACGTAATCACGGAGTACTCCCCCGAAAGTGACATCCAGAGGATAGAGGAGGACTTCCGGGAGAATGAGGGACTCGGTAAGTTGTCTGTGTAGTACTCACTTCTTTAATTTAAGTACTCACTTTATTAACCCAGGTCTGGTTTGATACAATATGGAAGTTGCAGGATTATGAATCTGTTGTAGGTAAATATTTATACCTTTACATGTGTATGTGTCGCAGACTTCGGGAGGATGACGGAAAACATCCATATAAAGTGGAAAATAAGATTTAAATAGATCTAATTGTGCGCCTATTGCACTAAATTCCAGTCTTTCCACATTTCTTTACAGATTTTTTCCATCTAGGAATTCTAGATCAATTAATCAAACACATTAAATATAATTCACTTTATTTTTGTTATGAAATATTTCTGTGTACCCTGGAAAAAAAAAACAATCTTATCATTCCTCAGTTAGGAAAAAATCCCTTTGAATATGGTCAAAATTATTGTGAGTTAGCTGTTTTCATTTGGTAAGCATTTACGGAATTTATTTTAAGAAAATCGATTTTTATATCTTAAAATTCTAACCAATGCAAACAAAAACTTCCTGTCAAATGCAAATCTATTTCATCTCTTTTTTTTTAAATTAAATGTTGAACTTCTTTTTATCAAACCCTTGACAATCTAAATCTAGAACGCCTTCAATGAAGGATTTCTTGGTAACCTTGTCTCTATCCCTGTTCTGTTTTATCGTTGATTCTTGTGATTGCAAATAAGTTTTTTATCACAGGTACGGACAGGTAAAAACACGTGCAGCACTGTTAACGCTGCACCTTTAATTAAAGGCAATTTACCGTTTAATTATTCAAAACAATATTGTTTAAACTCCATTCCCGTTAAGTATTGATTTGACATCGCTCTTGACACTTAATTAAAGCCCTAGTTAATTAAATGTATGTCTGCCGCTGCCATTAAGACGTCAGTTATAAACATAATGATTCTTGAATATGATATTTGTTTGTTTTCCTAGTAATTAAAAAAAATATCACTATTAAATTCTTTAGATAAAAAAAATCATTTTTATTGATAATACGGCCTACCCAAAGATAGGAGAACGAATTTATTTATAATTTCACTGAAGAAAAAAGAAAAAAGGTTTAATAAAAAAACAACGGGAAAATACCCCAGTTCTGTTCCCCCTGCTTTGCCCTATATTATTAACACAATTACGAAAGAACCGTATGACCCAAATGAACAAGTGTCGGATTTCTTACAGGTAAAAGTAACTAAAAAAGGGGGATATAATCAATCCGATTTACTATTTGCATTATGTTTAATACCACAAAGCTCTGTAAATGTATTAATGTGTTGTAAGAGGATAGATTTTCTCGGTTAGTGAAGGATTTGTTATTGGCGATTTAATCAGTGATGCTTTTCAATTATTAAACAAATTCACTGTTGTATATTTAGAACTGATAAAAAAGTGCGTAAGATATTTAAAACCTAGAAATGAATTTGACTTAAATATAAAGTATTAAATACCAACTCGACTTAAAAAATAATAAAGTAAGAAAATCAAAACTTTTATTCTATATGAGAATTTGCCATCAGACAGTAGAGGGCGCGATATGATTTCGGGCAGTGGTCGACCTTGAAACCCTGATAAATTTTCTACCGAGATAGGACGCTCCCGTCATCTTTTCTTTCATAAATGGTCATGTGATCATTAATATTTTGAAAAATGCCCCTTATTTTGTCAAATACGAACGTGAAATAAAAATTTATCATCAATAAAACACATCGTCAAGAAAACAACCAACTTGCGCTGTCTGAAAGGAAAAAAAAAATAGTCTTTTGCACTATCTACTTAAGATGGGGTCAGTGAGATTTTTTCTTACAAAATCTGATTTTTTTTAACTAAAGCACAACAAAGCACTGGCAATTGAGATCGAGTCGACATTCGCTACACCTTTTATGTCTTTTTTTTAAAATGATATGCATGATTCTGATGGTAAAACAAACAAACAAAAAGTATTCTAAACGGGAGACACAATTATAAACATTAAATTTTAATATTTCAGATTTAGGGATTTCTGGAACAGCAATCCCCGTGCGAACGAGCGCCAAAGACCGCGAGCGGATGCAGGAAGCCATGATTATGCAGGCCCTACGAGAGGAAGGACTAATTACCCGCCCTCAGGCCCAGGGCGCCTCAGGGGTCAGTTTCGAAATAACAGAAGATGGCGCCATGATGAAGCGACCACCTCCCCGACTCGAAAAGCTGGAGAGGAGAAGGAAGAAGAAAAGAGCACTGACTGAAGATGAGATCAAAGAGAAACTAGAAAGAGCAGAGAGGAGGAAGAGGGTATGACGTAACAAATGTCGAACCCGATAAAAATACAATTTCTTTTATTAAAAAAACAATTGTTTTTGCTGTTTTGAAAATGGCTTTGTTTTCTTTATCAGAAAATGCATTTATTTATTTATATTTACAGAGAAAGGAACAAGAACGGTTAGAGAAAATCAAAGAAAAAGAGAGGTCGAATCCAAATGATGCGCTAGAGGCGTTTGCGCAGATGCAAAGAGAGAAAGAGGAGCAAGTGAATAAAAAACTAGACTCTGTATCCGACAAACGAGAAAAAATGCTTAAGGAGAGGCAGGAGAGACAGAAAGAAAGACAGAGACGGGCCGAGCTGGTCAGGCAACGAAAACAGCTGGCTTCCATGGAAGGCAATGAACAGGAAGATGACGTCATACCAACTGGAAATCAGCTAGATCGATCCTAATCTAAAAAAAAAGTTATAGTTAATTTTTACATCTAGTCTTGTTTGGAGCTCGTTCAGATCACTGCTCTTCATTTTCGAATGGAAATAATAGTAAATCTGATGCATAATGTTGTTCTGACACGTATACATGTGTAGGGTAGGAATGAAAATCTTATCAGTACTTTGTGGACATATGAGCATAATGCAGAGATGAGCATTCATATTTACATCTCAGAAAAAAAAGGTTTTCTAATGAATTTTTATTTTTACAAAGTGAACTGTTATATAAATGAAAAAAAAGAATAGAATGTTCCAATTTTTAAGTTGATTTTTTCTGAAAATTTTTTTTTCGGGAAGAGTTAACAAAAATTATCAGTATTGTTGTTTAAGAAATTGTATTTACTTCGCCAGTATTAATGTTTTTATGTAACTCAGTATTATCATGCTTTTAAGATCGGATACTTTTTCACTGTGATAAATGTATATATTATATAGATTTATTTATGAATTTTGTCAATAGGTCTCCCATTGTTTGAGATACACTCAGGACTCGGGAATCACTGTATTGATGAAAAAGTATTAATTATTATATAATCTAGAAGTGTAGCATCCCTTCATATATAAATGTGCCTGGTGATGCTCCTGTTTGTTAATTATTAAAATTATTCATCTGTTTGTTGTCTTTTTTTTTGTATTTTTCGGCAACATCTGAAAAGATAATTTTTTTGCTGGATGACATTCTAATATACACGACATATGGTATTACGAGACTATAATGGTCTCGAATATATAAAGATATAAATGAAATGGCCATGTGATAGATTTGAAGAAACAATGTAGAAAAGTTATAGAAATATATGGAAGATTATGCCAGATGTTTGGCTAAATATGAAGGATTAGACTTTAAAAAATATTGTCAAAAGTGGTGTAAATCAGATGTGGATACTCTTAAAAAATTCCAAGGATTTTTTGGACAATTTGAAATCAAAATTTTACCAAAATCATAAGATAAGAAACTTGCACTTTTCAACAACCAGGCTTTTCGTTATGATTGACAGCTGCTTTTTCAATACAAACGGAACCAGTTATTTTTTTTTATCTTGTCATTGGTCATTTGCAAATTTATTTTGTTGAAAACATTCTGATTGTACACACACATACTCTGAAGTTGACATCAAAAAGATGCTAGAATTTTGATTGACAATGTCTACGTGGTTTTTGGAGACTAGGTCTTCCAACAATCTATTGGAATTCCCAATTGGGTACCAGTTGCGCCCCGATATTAGCAGACATATTTTTGTTTTCATATGAAGCAGAATTTGTCCAAAATCTTGTACGTGAAATGAAGAAAACACTTGCTGTGACCTCAAGTGACATTTAGATACATGTATATCGACGACATACTGTCAATAAACAATGGTTATTTGCATTTTTAAGACGATACGATATATTCCAGCGAGCTAAGGAGATAAAAGAACCACAGAGTCTGACACATCTAAGTCTGTGGTATCTTTTATCTCAAGCTCACCAGGATATATCGTATCGACGTAGGAATGGAAATTTCCATTGTTAATTGACAATATCTAAATGTCGAGTTGAAGGCCACAGAAAGTGTTTTCTTTTTTTCACGCATAAGACTTTGCACAAATTCTGCTTCATACGAATACAAAAATATATCTGCTTATAACGGAGTGCAATTGGTACCCATGGGAATTCAAATAGATTGTTGAAATACCTTGTCTCCAAAAACCACATATAGATATTGTCAATTAGAAACTCAAGCATCTTCTTAATGTCAACTTCTGAGTACTTGTGTGTGCAACCAAATGTGTTTTAACAAAATAAATTTACAAATGACCAATGGCCAGGTAAGTAAATTTACAAGTTCCATTTTTATTGAAAAAGCAGCTGTCAATGATATCAAAAAGCCTGGACTTTAATTTATCGTGGGGAATGGTTGTGTATAAAGTTGAAAAATCGTAAGTTTTTAAGCTGTTTATTTTGGTTAAATCTTATGATTTCAAAATGTCCAAAAGTTCTTTGGAATTTTTTAGTATCCACATCTGATTCACACCACTTCTTGAATATATTGTTACAAAGTACTCTTGAAGTTTTTCCTTCACTACTGTCAATATCTTAGTGAGGAGTAACGAAAGAGGCTTGGTTAAACATTTGAAAAGACGAAAACACTTGCTGTGATCTTCAACTTGACATTTAGATACTGTAGATCACTAAATTTTCGCGACACCTTATTTTCGCGAGATTGTCATTGAAGCTTTGTAAGCGAGACATAATTTTCACGAATAGTTGTTATTCCTCTATATAATCGTAAGGAATACTTTGATACGCGAGAATTAGATTTTCGCGAACGCATTGTCTCGCGTAATTACGCGAAAATAAAGTTCTTGTGAATAAACAGTGATTTACAGTATACATGTATCGATGTTGTATTGTTAGTTAACAATGGTAAATTAGATAGATAGATAGATAGATATTTATTTGGTATACAGTACTACACATACGTTGCAATATTCACAATATAATTTAAGATATATATATATAAAAGATGGCATTAAACAATATAATTAATATAAAATATCGGAATCAATCATTTTTGAAAGACATGAATTAATAAATTTGATTCACATAAGATTATATTTGTATACCAAGGATAACCCATGAAAGCCAATGGCTTATTTCCAATGGGGTCCTTATACTCAAACATGTATATTTTAATTGGATGTTAAATAATATAAGCAGATAAATATAAAATTAAAATACTATAGCTAAGATATGGGATCAAGTTGACAACACAGAGATCCTTAAAAATGAAGTGTATTATGAATGTATACCAAATATTCACATGATTGTAATTGGAACAACTTATACTAATAATAAAAACTAATTAAACACAACTTGACTTTTACACTGGGCAATTCCCCTTTCTAATAAAAATTTCTTGACATTTCTTTTAAAAGCAAAATTATTTCCAGTATTTAAAACAGGTTTAATTTCTGCTGGTAACATGTTCCAGTCTTTGATTCCATTAAAATAAAATGATTCAGATTGCTTTTGCTTAGTTATTGGAACGACAAAATCTGCATTTGAAACTGATCTAGTATGATAGCTACTAAAATTTGACCGTAGTATAAAATGTTCATTAAGATAAGAAGGGGCTTTTCCTTGAAAAATATTAAAAACATGGTTGAGTCTAAGCTGAGAAACTCTATCTTGAATATTTAATAAATTTAATTGACTAAGTATTTCGTAATTAACAGATGCCTGTGGACCTAAATTCAAAATAAAACGAACCATCTTGTTTTGACAAATTTGTAACCTTTTCTTTAAAGTTTTGGATAGCCCTGCATACCAAGCACTACAGGCGTAATCAATATGGCATTGTATTAATGCTGAACACAGAGTCATTTTACAAAAAGTATCTAAAAACCGGGCTTGTCGGTACAGAAATCGCAATCTATTATTTACTTTCTGGACAATCGATTCAACAATGTATTCACCACTTAAACATTTGTCGATCAAAACTCCAAGATATTTAACTTTTTCTTTACAATCAATGTTATGGTCATTACATACAACCTGGAATTTTTCAACATTTTGAAGCTTTCTTTTGGAACCAAATAAAATGCATTCAGTTTTACCTAAATGTAACGATAATTTATTATCAACAAGCCAGTGCGAAGTCTGATCTAAAACTTTACCAAGCTTTTCTGATATAAAATCAGGATCTTTATGTGCAAATAAAATGGCACTGTCATCAGCGTATAAAATAAGTTTACAATCTGCGTCAACACTAGTAACCATGTCATTAACGTAAATTAAAAATAATAAAGGGCCTAGAATACTGCCCTGTGGTACACCACAAGTGATAATACCAGCATCTGATGAAATTCCATTACTGTGAACAAACTGGTTTCTTTCAGACAAATAAGATAAAAACCAATCAACAACATTGAACACCAATTGCTTTTAGTTTTTTACAAAGTATGTCATGGTCAACAGTGTCAAATGCCTTTTGCAGATCAAGCATAACCATTCCAGTATATAATCCCTTTGCAGTATTATCTCTTATAAAATCAAATAAATGTATCAAACAAGTTTCAGTGGAGTACTTACTTCTAAAACCAGATTGAAACTCATATAAGATATTATTACGATCTAAGAATTTTGAAAGTTGCATATGAACAGATCTCTCTAAAATTTTTGAAACAACACTAAGAATACTAACCGGTCTATAATTACCTACTTCTAGTGAACTGTTCTTTTTGTGAATAGGTTTCACCCTAGCTGTTTTCATATCTTCAGGAACAATGGAAGAAGAAATGGATAAATTTACAATATATGTTATAGGAATCTTTAGAAAATCAGCTCCATCACGAATGAACCTAGCTGGAATATCATCAAGCCCCGTACTTTTAGAAGGGTTCAATTTTAAAAGCTCTTTGTACGTATACAAAACTTTCACTGACTGTTTTCAGAGTAAAAAGATTATCATTTTTGGAATAAAAAGATTTAAAACGTTCACTATCCACACTAAAAATATTTAAAGGTGTGGGGAGTTTGCTTACCAGTGAAGCTGCAATATTAACAAAAAAATCATTAAAATGATTTGCAACAGATTTTGGTTCATGACAAATATCATCATCAATTTTTAAGCAGACATTCCTTCTGTCCTGACGTTTATTATTAAGCCCAAGGTCTCTTAGGCTCTGCCATAGATTTTTCGGGTTATTTTTGTTTTCTTCGATTTTACTAGATATGTATTCTGTCCTTGCAACTTTAACGTCTCTCTGTATTTCATTTCTAATTCTGCAGTAGTTTTTGTAATGTTCTTCCTGTTTTGTTTTCCTGTATGAATAAAGTAAAGAATCTCTTTCTCTGATCTTTTCGAGGATGGACGATGTTATCCATGGTTCAGTTCGTTGTTTTAATCTAATTTCTTTGACTGGGGCTACTTCATCTAAGACCATTTTGAAAGTATGTTGAAAAGCCCTCCATGCTTGATTGACACATGTAGAGAAACTTTGAGTCCAATCTGCTTCTAGTAATTTCGTCATAAAAATATCAGGGTTATAATTCTTTAAGGTGCGTATAGTAATAGATTGATGTGATTTGAAATGACCTTTCGAGATCCTCCTTGAACAAAATATAGCACAATGATCACTAAGACCAATGGGTATGGTTCCAAACTGAGAAATATTTTCTTTTCTGTTGGTGATAATATGGTCAATAATAGTTGATGATGATTCTGTTGTTCTAGTGGGTTCGTTGATAATCTGGTTTAGGTCAAAAAGATTCAAGACATCTTTATATGCTTTAAGAATGCTATTCAAATCATATGTCATTACGATACTAGTATATTTCGGTTAGCTTGAGATAAAAGATACTACAGAGTCTTACACATCTGTTTCTACATGTATTTGGATGTTTTAATTGAAAAAGACCTTAATGGTAATCTTACAAGCAAGCTCTATTATAAACTTGACGACTTTAACTTCATAATCGTCAATCTCCCTTACTTAAACCTCCATCACCTGCAAACGGAGTTAATGTATCTCAGTTGATTTGATACACAAGAGCATACTCTATGTATGAACAATTCCTAAAACAAGGTAAATCATTGACCAACAAGTTGATGAAACAAAAATATCAACAGTGTCGTTAAAAATCATCATTTCGTAAGTTCTATGGTCGACACAATGACCTTGTCAGCAAACACAATTTATCATTGAGTCAAATGCTGACTGACGCTTTTGATACGAATTGTTACTCAGTATTTTATTTATTTATACCAGGAATTGACGACGGATTTTTCCGTTTTTCCCGATCATGACAAGGAGCACAAGGCAGGTGTGACTGGTCAGCAGGGAATGCTCACTTCTCCATGGCACTTAATCCCATCTTTGATGTTTGGGAGGTCTGTTTGCTCTGCCTCTAGCAAAGATTTAATTTTCGCATTATTAGCGAGAGCGCCAAGATCGCTAAATTGAATATAGCTAAAAATTAATAGCACTTAGTTTGTAATAGCTTCTTTGGGGAGGACTCATTACCATAAAAAATATTGTCACATAATATTCTTATTCACTTGAAGTTTGGTTTGTTTATTTTTCTAGTAAATATACCACATTATGAACATTAATGTATATTAAAACATATTTTAGTTCATGAAACACGTTGAATGACTCAAAGAAGTGAAGATATGAATAATCTTTAAGAACGAACCAGTTGAAATTGCATTCCCCTGAATATAGTAATATTTATAACAATGACGACAGTTTTATTAAATAATGATGAGGACAGAAATGAGTTACAATTTAAACAACTGCTTTAAATCAAATAAATAAAATTAAGAAAATGCTATGAATGCTGTTCCTAAAATTCAAATAAACACATTAATTAGGATTTGTTATCGTCCCTATAAATAGTTGAACTTTTCACTGCCCTTGAAAAATAATGATTGAGGGCGCTTTAGTTGGAACTTCCTTTACCAATTATCCAGCATCAACAAAGGATCGGTAACATATTTCCTCTTGTTTGGAATACACTGTATTATTATTATTTAAAACTGATAATTGAATTTACCAAATGATTTGAAGTAACTCATTAATGAGTAGGAATATTGAGACTATTTTTTTTATGTATATTTACTCGTATGTATTCTTTATTCGAGAAAAATTTGAACAGGTCGTATGGTGAGAGATTGTTAATGTTTTGATGAAATTCCATTAAAATTAATAAAACTTTTGGTCACTAAATACAATAATTGGGTTATATGTTAATGTTGTGATAGAAATAATTATTAATAACTAGAAGTATCATCTAAATTCTAGGACTTAAATAAAATCACCCAAACGGATTTTTGTCAACCATTTTAACAATTTTTATTTTGTTGATACTAAACTCCTTTTACTCATGTATCTACATGTGCACATCGCTGATTGGTTCAGTATTTTTATCAGGCTAAAATTATTGGCCTGTATTTAAGTCAGATTTATTTAATAACCCTACAACATGGCTAAAACAACCGGGCTTGTAACATCAAATTAGGAGACCCCGATAATGACACGAGGCAGCGATTTGCAGCAGCTATGCTGATCTCTAGGTCATGTTAAGCAAAATAGGGTAATTGTACGGAAATGGTGGGGTCCGTAGTGGCATAACAAATAATAAAGAATCACATCATGTACGGAAAAGTTTATTCAATTTATTATAGAAATTGTTTAGAGTGATTTACTATATTACAATGTATCATGTATCTATGTATAAATATGCAAATTTATCATTAATGGCTTTTAGTTGTGTAATAAATACATTGTTATATAATGTATAATATTTTTTTCTTCAGTCATGTCAATTATGTATATTAAAATGTTATTTATAAATCTAATGTATCTGATGATACAAAGAATAAAGGAACTGAATTGACAAAAATATCAAATTATGACTAATTATTAATTCAATTAACGTAGAACCTACGACGTGTGACATCATATGTTTAGCCAGTGCTAGAACTATTATGACGTCATAATCAATTTAATGTTACTTTTCCTCGTAATTTACAGTAACATCGATAAATAACTTATTTCTCGTTAGTTTGACGGGAAAGATAAATACTTTATTAACGTTTTGGTAATAATTTTGGTATGTTCTTCATCATATGAAAGGTTGAAAACATTCTGACAAAGACTTCTGAAAAATAGTGATAAATTTAGGGTGGAAAAATGACTAAAAATAATAGAGTTCATTTGCCTATTTTTTCTTAAATGGAAAATAATCTTTTATATCAATAGAATAACAAAAATATTAGTTTAATACTGTTCAGTTAATAAAGTAGACGAACGACGATGTTAAAATAAGTATTTTTGAGATTTTTCATATTATCTTTATGACAAGTACTCCTAAAATGACTGAAAATGTGTAGTTGCAGTATGTAATTACCATATCATGTTTCACTGGCTGATATTGTGTAGTAACAATGTGAAATTACCATATCAAGTTTTACAGGTTGCACTACATTCAATAACAAGGAAACATGTCATGTGCTTTTGACTGATTGATAAGTGGGTGTTAATTTATCATTTTGAAAAGTTTGAAAATCTTGTGACAAAGACTTTTCCGACATAGGTTCTACCTTAAATAAGCAAAAAGTTTCATAAAAGCTCCCCATTTTAATACCAGTGTTTAAGGGAGAAACACATTTTTTCTGTAGGTGTATTTTGGCAATCAATTAAGTAAGAAGATAGTTCAATTGCATTTGACGCTTTTTATGATCAAATAAAACGTTATTCTATTATTAAGAACAGAATTGTCAAATAATGATGATTTTGAAATTTAAAATACCTTTATTATTGCAGCAATCCAAAACAAAAGAGACAGTATAAGTATGAATCTGTATTTGGCATTCGTTTCCTTCCTTTTCCTTTCAGTCGCTGATTCTGTTCTGGGAAGAGGTTTGTTTGCTTTGTGATATTTATTTATCTGTTAGAATTTATTTATTTTCCACTATATTAATTTATTTACAGGAAATATTTGGAGATAACGAACAGTATTTGAGTTCAAAAGTCCATGAAAGAAAACAAAAATGAAGCAGAGCAAACACAGACCTCCGAAACATCATAGGGGGGATCAGGTGCCATGGGGAGTGAGAATCCCCTGCCTACCGGTCACACCCACCTTGTGCTCCTTGTCATGATCGAGAAAATCCATCATTTATTTATTTATTTATTTATTTATTCAGTATTGAAATAGCTTGCTTGGAAATTTAAGTAAATTTACATATACTTTTTAGATTCAGATAAAAAACAAAAAAGTTTAAGGTTTGAATTTTACATGTAATACCAAAATCAAGGGAGCATTCTTATTTTTTTCTCTGTCTAAAATGAAAATTAAATGTCTAGGTGTTTTACGTTTCATTTATTTTTATTATACGGATTTGAAGGATACCGGTAGTATATTTTGTTCCTGCCCATAATTTCACTGTTTTATATTCAAGTGGAAATCTGATTATTTGAATAGAGTATGCACAGTCGTGCTGAATTTTTAATTTCTATGCGTCCAATAAAATAAACCCCATCCTTTTATGCAAAAGGAAAAAAAAGATGTAGACAATACATTATAGTCAACAGTTAGGTTTTATTATTAATATTAGGGAAAAGGTTTGGGACCACTTCGTTGTATTGTCTTCTTTTGGAATCTATAAAACGTCCATTAATTTTAAAATGCAATAGATGAAATATATGGAGATAACGAACAGTATTCAAGTTCAAAAGTCTCTTAAACAATACAAAGGGATTAGAGGCCATGCAGGAGTAAGCATCTCCTAATCACTGTGGTTCTTGTATGGATCGGGAATATTGAAAAATCTGTGAACAATTCTAATGAAAACAAATAAATGGTATATGAATCCTAATAAAAATTGTCAGGAAACATTCGATGTAACGGTAAAGTGTATTTCCTAACAAGGTCATTATTTCAACAAAAGAAATGCATCTATTTTCTTTGGTTTCATCGTCTTATTTGTCAGTAGCTGGCTTCGTTTCAAAAATTGTTAGCTTGTAGGCATGCTCTTCAGAATTGAATAAATTCAGAGACATACGAGTAAATCCAATATGCAGGTGATATGACAAATTTAGTTTAGTTTAAAATATATTTATTCATTAAGAAATGGATTGAACAGCAGGCAAAAATGCCTATGATCGTTCTCTCCATAGGTCAAGGTACAATTACAAGTACATGTAAACATTGAAAAAATGTATGAAGAGTAGATTATCAGTTGGTATATATTTAGAATGAATTCAGAGAGAGAGAGAGAGAGAGAGAGAGAGAGTAAAACAAATGAATAGAAAAAGTATAATTTAACAAATGAATAGAAAAAGAATAATAATTATATAAAACATAAACATAAGAAAAAAAAACATAATATGATTGAGCAGTTGTTGTTGACTCAGAGTAGGAAGAATTCCTTAACAAAGCAGTTTACATAAAATGATATGACAAATTTCAACATAATTAGGGAAGTTGAGAATGGAAAAGTTGAATAATCCCATTTGTCATAAATGAATGGAAAGGTATTTTTTGTTTTTATGCTCCATGTAATTATTCCATTTTTTTATTATTAGGTATTTGTGGAACTCGTCAATACAACCCTGCATTTGAAATTTGCTGCAACGGAGTTGTAAACAGTCGATCCAGGGGAAACCAGTGCTGTGGAACTACCTCATACAGCTCTGGTTTCAATATTTGTTGCAATGGAGTTGTAAATAGTCTTTATAGAGGCAACCGGTGCTGTGGAACTACCGCATACAGCTCTGGTTTTAATATTTGTTGCAATGGAGTTGTAAATAGTCTTTATAGAGGCAACCGGTGCTGTGGAACTACCGCATACAGCTCTGGTTTTAATATTTGCTGCAATGGAGTTGTAAATAGTCTTTATAAGGGCGATACGTGTTGTGGAACTACCGCATACAGCTCTGGTTTCAATATTTGCTGCAATGGAGTTGTAAATAGTCTTTATAGGGGCAATAGGTGCTGTGGAACCACTGCGTATAACTCTGGTTTTAACCAATGTTGCAATGGAGTTGTTTGCTAGGAAAATAATTGTCCTGAAAAAAGTTTTATCTTCTCCTATGTTGTAATTATTCTTTTCTTGAAAATAAAATATTGTTTCCTGTGTATTTACTGTTCATTATAGAAAATCTTTTATATAGATTTAAAAAATCAGCTTTGAGCAAACTGTAACGATAGTGATATAGAATTGTGAATTGAGAAAAACCTTTCTTTTTTTTTGGTCACATGAGTAACTCAGATTACCTATTGCTATCTGTTTTTCTCTTTCGTCCTGCGTTAAGATTTAAACATTTTCAGCTTTTTCTCTGAAAACAGCGAACCAATATCGAACAATTCTGGCATATAGCATCTATGGTTGAAGGGGAACAAAAATTGTGAATTTCATGGTCCCTGACCCCCCCCCCCCCCCCCCCTAGGGACTAAGACCAAAACCAATAATTTAATGCGATCTTTAAAAGTCTTCTTCTTTACTCTTGGACTTCAAGCAGTCAAACCACTCGCATGATTTTAACTAGATACGATCTCGTTGCGAGCAACGAGAGGTCTTCCGTCAGATTCAGGAAAAAAAAAACTTAAAAACTTAAAAATTTTGATCACAAGGAGGAGTGAATCCAGGTCGCCAACGGGAATGCGCATTTTTTTCTCTTTTCTCCCCAACGCGCAAACCATTAAGCTATTGGGAATACTGCTTTAAATATACTTGTGTATACTTTTGCAACAGTGCACCTGTCTAAGAATCATAAAAGGCGGGACACTATTCATAATTTCGTGTCAAACGCCACGCATAAATATTCGCACCTTTTCTTTGTACTGATCTATTAAAGAGGTGCAATAGCTTGAATGAAATTAATTAAATAAAACATTCTTATCACCTTTATTTTATTTCGGCGTTAGGAAAGTATATTTAACACATTGTACACATTACATATCGTATCTAGCCCAGTAACACTAAAGCAGTGAGACGTAAATTAAGTTTTTTTTAAGATTGACACTGAATTGCAACATTCTACTACGTGAGAGTACAAGTAGTTTTTTGCATTTCATGTATCCTTATGTCAAAATGGTTTAATCAAACGCTCAGCTGCCTCCATAAGCCCCTACTCGCGAAATGTCGGAGTTGACAGAGACAGCCGCCATCTTGGGCTCGCTTCAGATTTTCAAATATTAATATCTAGAGCTCAGATTAACCAATATTAAAACAACTTATATAGTAAGCATCAATAGAAGTGTCTCTATTAATATTCCAAAAATAAATGAAAAATATTGAAAAACAAAGAAAGTTGAAAATTTGGACTTTTTGAATTGGCTTCCCGTAGCGACAGGAAGTACTGACGACGAACGAAAAGTTGCGTCCTGGAAAGTATTGATCATCATCTATAAACTCTGAAAGTTTCACATTGATATCTTTTACCGTTTTTGAGTTTAATCGTAGACAAAATGTCATTTTAAAATCAGGAAAATGGTCCAAAACTTGGCACCAGAGAGGAATTTCCAAAAACTGTCTTGGAACTTTCAAGAGTATCTTACAACACATCTTTCCTGAAATTTTCATGTAATTCTATTCAGTAGTTGTCGAGATATCGTGTCAGAAAAATAATAATAATAATAATAATAAGAAACAGAGCAATAACTATAAGGTCTTCCGTGAAGACGGAAGACCTTAATAAGCATTAGCCCTCTTCTAAATTTGTGAAATTCATGGCCCCCATGGTCAAAGGTACTGGTGCTAGGGCGGGCTCTGTTGAATGTATAGTAGTGTGTTAGTTGATTTATTTTAAACACATTATAGAATAAATACAAAATTAATTTAAAACATTAATATATAATTACAGTTATAGCTTTCCATAAATGTATTCTTATTCTATTTAGATATTATATCAGAAAGAGGTTTCCATACTAGTTCTTGTCAGTTTTTCATGGATCATTGAATTCTTGGTTGAAAGTGTAGGTCGTGTGATTTCTATTGATAATTTGTATTTTTTCAAATAAAGTCTAAAATGGTCATTTTGATCTAGAAACAGAATTTTGTGATTTGTTTACCTTGTACTTTATTTATCCATAGAAGATTCACTTGATAGATGTAGGTATAGCTGTAACCTGATTGTTGTAGCTGTAACCTAGTGTTCGATACAATATATTGGACAAAATTGTTATCGCTTTAAAAAGATTGAGAACATAAAAGAATCTTTCTTGTTACTGTGTGAACCCGGTAACTTATAGTGAAAATGCATTATTTCTTTAAAAATCTTCTCCTCTGGTCCTAGGTATTAAGCCAAAAAACTATGTACATAGTTATGGTTTGGAAAAGTGCTTCTTCCAAAATTGTGAATTCTTTAGCCCCTGGGCAGGGGCTCTGGTTTGTGGGCGGGGGTTGTTATGATTATATAGTGAAAATGCATTATTTTTTTTTTAAATCTTCTCCTCTGATCCTGGGTATAAAACCAATAAAATACATACATAGTTATCACGGGCAAGAATACTTCTTCCAAAATTGGCACGAGTTGGTGTCAGGTGTTGTTAGGGTGGGTGGGGCTCCAATTATTATATAGTATAATGCATTAATTCTTTTTGAAATCTTATCCTCTGTTCCCTGGAATTTAAACCAATCAACTATGCACATAGTTGTGATGAGGAAGAATGCCTCTCCCAAACTTGTGAAATTTTAGGGCCCCCGAGTCAGAGGTTCTTCTGCTAGCGCGGGGCTCTCTTGAATAAAACATGATTTACTCTGTATTATTCCAATGACCTAAGTACATATTTATGATGAAAAAAAGATTCCTCTTCTAAAATGATGGATTTCATGGCCCCTGGGTCAAGGTTACCGGAGAGTGGGAAGGTAACATATTCTTAAGATGAATTAATACTTTAAATTTTGTTGTTTGGTATTAATTAACAAATTTTCATCATTGAAGGTGCCTTTTCAAAAATAGCAAAATATGCGGCCCCAGGATCAGTGGTTTCTGTGAATAAAACTTTACTTGTTGTATAGTCGAAATACATTTTTTCTTTGTTCCAGTTCTATCTCTGGGTATGAAGTAACCAAAGTAAGCAAGCTAAGTGTACATTTATGATAATCGCAGGTGTCTTTTCAAAATTGTGAATTTCATGGCCTTTGGTTTAAAACACGAACTAAGTTCAATTGTGCGAAAGTTGTTGCATGTTACTCAGGTGACATATAAGGCCCGTGAGCCTCTTGTTTAAAAATATTTACATTTAACGTTGAATTAAAAATAAAGATAAAGAAAATGAGTCATAAACGTTCAAACGTATTGAAGCAATAAAAACAGGAGCAGATCAAATCCCGATCCCAGACAATATCAGAAGTAGGATCGGGTGACATGAGTTAGAGGGGTTCCATGATGGTTATGTCCTATTCACAATTTCTTTTTATTAGAAGTTGTTCGATGTTTTTAACCTTTTTCACGAGTAACATTGCTAATATGAGATATTCTGTTTATTATTCTATTTTCTTTAGAAAAAATAAGAAAAATGTTACTAGCATTTTCAAAATATTACAAGGAGGTATTTAAGTAAAACTCTATGTCCCCTATCTTCTTTAACATTTTATAGTAATTTAATTCTGTTTGTATTCTTGTCTCTCATTGGTTGATTTCCAAAAAGGAACGCATAACATTTTGTATAATCTGGTTTGGTATGGGGACACACCCCCTTGACAACCAGCTGAATCATCTGTATCCATCAATCCCCTCATTTCCAGTCCTTCGGATTCATGAAAAATTCCAGATTTAATGAATGTACCTCTAACTTCAAACAGTTGCTCGATCTTACCTCATGTAAACAAGCATCATGGCTGCTAGATCTATGTATCAGTTTTTACCTCCCCTTGCTTCCCATCACTTCCGTTACTACAGTTGTATTATTGCGCGGTAAATTTGAACTAATAAAAACAACACAATTTTACATCCCCAGTTGTTTAATTATTTTAAAATTAAATTATAAGGAATGACTCTAATTCTTGGCCAGATTATCGAGTATAATATGGTTTGGGTCAGTTTACGCTTTTTAGTTTTTTATAATCCGCTTCGCGGATTATAAAGCGTAAACTGACCCAAACCATATTATACTCGATAATCTGGCCAAGAATTAGAGTCATTCCTTAAATAAAACTTTTAAATTCTCATTTTGTGAGACATACGTATGTTCTAATAAAAAAAAATACAACTCTCTTTATATATAAGGCCTTGAAAAGATATCAAATAACGAAAATGTTGATATCATGAAAAATACAGAAATATAAAAAAATTGAAACATTTCGTATTTTAATGTTTTATTTTAAATATTTGTTCCTACAAGAGGTGTGTACAAGAAGTGGGTTACAAGAATTGCACACAGTTTCTTCACTTATTGAAATTCTAAACCTTAAATTGAAAACTTCTTTGAATATTTTCTTAACGCATTTTTTATCTTTTCTTTTTACATACAATTAAAAATTCTTAATTTTAAATGAAATAGAAACCCTGCAGAACACGAACACTACTAGATATTTTGGGGAAAATACCCTTAGAATCATAAAAAAAAAAATTGGGACCAAAACTTAAAGTATAGCCTTGTAATTTTTCGGTACTAGGTACAACATCTTAGATTATTATTTTATTTTAAAATGACTTGATTTAAAGCCTGTTACTGTTTACGTGGAACTTACTCGATAGCCATGATTTAGTATTTCCTGTAATAAAACAATCATTATCTATAATAGACGGAGAATGTTGTGAAACTCAATCATAAAAATATTAAATTTGTTATTTCTCTGAGTAATCAGTACCAAAACAGCCTTCGGCGAGGCAACAGGTCGTGTTAAGCTACAGCATACTACATGTACTTTGAATTAGCAATGTCATTTTGCAGTAGATTGTTCTGTAAAAAAAAAAATGCTCACTCTTAAAACACATATCTTTTTTATTGTTGAAAGGATGAGTTTGCATACTTACAGAATAATTTACCTTCTGCACAAGGTCAACAGAGAGAAAAAAATTCTTATAATATTTTTGAATAGCGAATTTGTTACCAAATTTTAATTTGTCGAAATAAGAAATGTACGGAAGCCCTTAAAGGACATTGACTTACTTGTTATGACTTTTTTATTATAATTTATTTATTGTGACTTATTTGTTATAACATTTTCGTGGCTGCTTATAATATTAAGTATATTGTAACTACGGAGCTCGACATTTGAGAACGTGTAGCTTGGCTTATATCTATCAATCGCACCCCCCCCCCCCCGGTTTTTAATATCATTTATTGTATCAATATTCGTACTTTTGATCGATCCATTTTTGCTTCTTCTAGCATTCTGTGAATTTTGACTACTAATTTCTTTTCTTTTTCTTTTATTATCGTATAACTTTTTTGTTATTACTTAATCTCTTGTTGATTAATTGTTAATACTTAATTTTGATTTGTAACATCCAGTTTGCAAACTGATTGAAAACAAGAACATAGCTAAGTCCTATATTATCGTGCTATTAGTAATAAATTCAAAGGCAAAACATTACTGTTCTTCTTTTCTGAAACTTCATGTAGCCTCTAACTTATACGCTACGTTTTTGATTAAATAAACGACTGACAAGAAATCTAAAATCACAAGAAGTTGCAATTAAGTTAGAAGAACTAAGTCAAAACACCTAAGTAGTAAGTCAATGTCCCTCCAGGGCTTCCATAGAAATGGAGACAACAAAAATTTTTAACCTTAAAAATTGCATTTGAAATATTTTTCAATGAAACATATAGAGATAACAAACATCTAGTATTCAAGAGCAAACCCATACCTTCAAACCATCAGAGGTTGGAACAGGTAGCATGGAGGACTGAGCATCCCTTGCCGACCGGTCACACCCTCCATGTGCTCCTTGTCAAACTATGATATGAAAAATTAAGTCAGCTTTCGACTTTATGAATTAATGTACTTGCATTCTCACGTCTGAGAAGGTCATTGTATCGACCAAAAAACATGTAAACTGATGTATTTCACAAGTCCGATGATATTAATCTTATGCGATACGAAGCTAATTTAGTAGTATATTGAAGACTGCAATATACAAAATGACAACGTTAAAAGGAAATAACCGTTTAAATCTTGAAATGAATAATACAATATTCATTGTAAATTTACTGTACATTATATTAGATCATAAGATCATGAGTAATGAATGCTTTTCTTTGAGAATGTGGTATAAAATGTTGAAAACATTGCAGAAGTTAAGTTTCCTATATATCTTTATCAACAGATACAACCATTAAAAACGCATAAACGAACAAAGAGGGCATTTAACAGCCTTTATTTAACAAATAAATCCATTGCAGCATTTGTTGAATTTAGAGTTGTAAGCAGTAGTTCCACAGCAGCTTGTGCCTCTGGCTCGGTTATTTACAAACCCGTCACAGCAAATTTCGAAATCTGAGTTATACGCTCTTGTTCCACAACAACTCGCTCCCTTCCTGTTCCGAGTTACAAACCCGTTGCAGCAAGCATCGAAATCCGAGTTATAGGCTCTAGTTCCACAGCAACTTGCGCCCTTTCTGTTTCTAGTCACAACTCCGTTACAGCAAAGGTCAAAATCCGAGTTGTATGCCATAGTACCACAACAGCTTGTGCCCAGTGCTCGCCTATTTACAACTCCGTTGCAACAAACATCAAGCCTAGGGTTGTACAGTCGATTTCCACAACTATCTGTACAGAAAACTGAAGATTGTTAGTGCTATTGATAGTAAGGAGGCTGAGGGTCAACAAATTAAGATATCACTTTATTCACAAGATATGATTTCTTGAGCAGTCAACTATCATTTGGTAAAGAATATTTCATACATCTTAGTCTTTGAGGTAGGTTCACAAACTCCATAAAATGGCCCTGTCAATATACCAATTAACTGACCAAGTCTTAAGGTCCCATTTCGACCATCAACATAAAGTAGAGACTTAGAGCCTTCAGTTCATATAAAAAATTTTCGTCTAAGAGTCAAAGTTTGGAAACTCAGACGTTGTGAAACTGCAATGTTCTTGATTTTTTAAGAAAATGGGTGAAATTGAGCATCTTTAACTTTTGATAAAAATATGAGCCCACCCCGCGATCCGAAAAATTTTTCATGGACTAGAATCTTCTGAAATTGTTCTTTCATTTTATAATTAAATAATTTAGATCAGAGGTTGGGGGCTATGCAAAATATTAAAAAACAGCTTAATTTTTTTGTCATTTTTAGAGAATTTTTCCAGATTTGAGGGAAATGACGAAATTCATGACGTCATAATACATAGTCAAGAGACAAAATTACGTCATTTTTATTTGATATGAAGTCACCAAGGGTCCAAGTGAAATTTAACATATTTTCAACTAAAACTGAGTTGTTCTGATTTTTCAAAAATTCACAGGGCCAAAAATGGACCAATGTGACTTTTATGTATATCTTCATGTGGAGCTCTTCTTTTTAAGGAGATCAATATAGTCTCAAATGGCAACCTCCACCCCATCCCACACCCTTACCCCCTTTAAGCACCAAATGTAGAAAATTATAAATGTGACTACTAAAAAACTAATAAAAGGGATTAAATTCTCCGTTAATTTAAAATTCATTTAAAAATGAAAATTAAAAATAAAATTTATATGTGAGTTCATGTTAATTAATGAACCTTAAGAGGGTGTATAGATTTAAAACTAACCATTAAACCTATGACTTCGATTCAATTTGCTTGATTTTTAAATACAAATATTTGATAAATTGAGGTTTAACATGGTTTTCAATTCTTAATTATTACGTCCCTTTTGAGAAGTTTTCACTTGGTAAGAGACGTCTTAAAATAAAATATATGATAGGATAAGAGCTGATTTTTTTTAAAACAAAATTTTGACATTCTTAGCGAGGGTTTTGAGAATGCTAAGCTTGAATATCGCCTACATTTGATAGCACTTAATACATGTATATACAAAATGGCTAAAATTACTAGTCGCATAAGATTAAATAAAACAATAGATAAAAAAAACATTTTCAAATACTTCTAAACAAATTACTTACAGGGAACATGAAAATAAAAACTAACCTCCATAAGCTAAATTTGCGATTTGAAGAAAAAGAATAAAAACGAATGCAAATTCAGAAGCCATCGTCTTCATTCCTGCAGTGCAAAGGATGTCTACAACGAAAAAAAAAATTCACATAATTTTTTTCACAAAAATTAATACAGATTTTAATTTTCTTCTCTTTTTTTTATTTTTTAAATCAGCAAAATGAACATAAATTATTATTCTTCGACAGATTCAAGTCATACAACTACCTTCTCACCTTGGTTATGATTTTCCACAAAGATTAAAATAAAACAAAATACATTAATGATAGAGAGTTTGATCTATTTATAGAGTTTTTTTCATTATACAAATGCGTAAATAATTAGATCCAAGGCTAGTCATTAGTTATTGTCAATTTATATCATATTATCATCGCTCTCTTCCTTGCTTTACCGGATAAAATTTATAAGATCTATCATAATTTACGTTTAAAAATCCTGAAATTAAATCACGGTAATTGTCCTTTGCATTGCCATCACTTATTGTATAACATTTAGTGGTTAAAACTAAGTATGACTTAACCAGAGTCATCAATTATATCATTATTGCTTTAATCTTTACTGGAGTAGACAGAAGAAAATTTATTTAGGTCCCGTTTAGCAGTAGGTGCTGAGAAAAAAAAAGGATCCTTCACTGCTCATGACCCTGAGTACCAAGTATAACCTGAATTTAGTCAAAGAATATATACGTTAACGAGCACTTATAAAGTAGACATATTTATGTAATATATGTATACATGTACATGTTTATATATATTATTCAAATATGTAAATTACTTGGAAACATGTACAGTCAATTCTCGAATTATCGCCATTCGATTCATCGCCATTTTCGCAATACCGCCATGATTTCCCAAGAACGTTTTACCTGCTATATAAAATTCTCTTTATAACGCCAAATTCGCATACCGCCATCCGCCACCCTGTTTTCAAAACAAACGTCCATTTTTAAGTGTCAATTATCTCGATATACCGCCACAGGTGCTTGCGGTCAGTGAAGCGCGGCTAATTGGTTGACGCTATCCCTGTTGTAAAGCATGCAAAGCCAGACAAGGTACACGCAATTAAATAATTAAATTGGAATTAATTGAACAAATAATTTTAATATGAACTGTTATAATGATTTTGTTCTGTTGTTTGTTTAAAAAAATCATTTAGTCACAGCTTTGCCACGAAAGCGGTAGTTGTTAAAGTACGCTGAATACGATATTATTTTGATGATCTCTGCTTTAAAATATGCAAAGTTTGCTTGAAAATAATTATACGGTATAAATTGTGAACGTTTCACTAACAATGACCGATGCCATAAATAATAAATTTATTCAAGAAACCATTTTACGTACTGTCAGCAATATATCACGACGATCGACCCAGCATATTTTTTTTTTCAATATCAGACGTGCCAATTTACATGTACATACATGGATGCACATGTACTTGTCTTTATTTCATAACTGCACATTTTTTTAAAGGAATTGTATTTTAAATATTACTTGAAGTATTTTAAAATTTAGAAATATGTTTTATGTACATGTAATTATTATATAAGAATAGAAACGCTTTATGGTATTTCTAAGAACAGTAACTCTACTTCTTGTTCCCTAAAAGCTGGGAAATTCAATTCATCGCCAAATTCGTTATACCGCCATGATTTCTAAATTACAAAAGGTGGCGGTTTATCGAGAATTAACTGTACATGTTTATATATATTATTCAAATATGTAAATTACTTGGAAATTGCTCGTTATGGTATATATTCTTTTTTTTATTCTGAGTTAAACTAGATCGACATTTAGTGATAGTTGAAAACGCACCAGTGTATTCCATTTCTAATGCAACTTTTCTACATAGTGCCATTGTGTACTTCCTATTTTACTCTTTGATCTGACACTTATTTCGGGTCTCTCAGAGCAAAATACGGACATTGCAATTATAAAAATATGGGAGGCGGGGGGTAATCATTTAGTGAGCTCATTGCTCACAATTACCTTTAGTTTTAATGAGATCGCTGAGGAAAAACAATGTCTTACATTGTTTACAATGCCAGTTGGATAAACGAGAATAAAGAAAATGATGAGATCGTTGCAGTTTGTTTAACTACTGAATGTTGGTATTTAGTTTTTAAAATTGTCATTTTGTTGTCAAATCAAACGTTACAAGTATTGCAACAATGATGAACGCAATTGTACAGGAAACATCTGGTCAAGTTTGCATCAATAAATTGGCAGGTCTTTAATCAAGGTAAATGCTCACAAATGACAAAAAACATGAATATAAAACGTTTATTTAAACAAAGTGCAGGTTTGAACCAATTGTAATGTGAGAACTTTAAAAAATCTTTCAGAGAAGCAGGAGAGTTAACGATTGAAAAAGGTAATATTGTTGTTGGCAAAGGTTATGAATTATGATGTGAATCTATAACAACCTATTACTTATTTCTAATGCGAGATTGAAAGACATAATTTAGACATTAGCAAAGTCATTATTGGTCATATTAATATGGAAGCATCCTCAGGTAGTGCAGATTAAAGTTTGTTGAAATCATGACCCCCGGGGGTAGGGCGGAGCCACAATGGCCGACCAAAATTTTTCATAGAAATATATAGGAAAATTCTTTAAAAATCTTCTTCTCAAGAATAGCAAAGCCATAATTGATCATACTTATATGGAAGCATCCTCAGGTAGTGTAGATTCAAGTTTGTTCAAATAATGACCCCAGGGGTAGGGCGGGGCCAAAATGGCCGATCAAAGCATCCTTGGGTTAAGGGGATTCAAGTTTGTTCAAATGAAGGGCCACACCCTCATTCAAGGGGAGATAATTGGGAATTAATGAAAATTTGGTGGCATGTTTTAAAAATCTTCTCAATAACCACTGTGCCAGGAAAGATGAAACTTATGGAGAAACATCCTCAGGTAGTGTAGATTCAAGTTTGTTCAAATCATGACCCCCGGGGCTAGGGCGGGGCCACAATGACCGACCAAAGTTTTACATAGAAATATGTAGGAAAATTCTTTAAAAATCTCCTTCTCAAGAATAACAAAGCCATAATTGATCATATTTATATGGAAGCATCCTCAGGTAGTGTAGATTCAAGATTGTTCAAATCATGACTCCCGGGATAGGGCGGGAGCCAAGGCGGACCAAAGTTTTAAATAGAAATATATAGGAAAACAGATTTTCCCGTTATTTCACGATCATGACAAGGAGCACACGGCGGGTGTGACCGGTCAGCAGGGGATGCTCACTCCTCCATGCACCTGATCCCACCTCTGATGTTTCGGAGGTCCGTGTTTGTTCTGCTCCTATTTTGTATTGTTTTATTGACTTTGAGATTGAATACTGTTCGTTATCTCCATATCCTTCTTACATAATCATTTGTCAACAAATATACTTTATAATGTAATGAGTATTGGATTAAGAATAAGAAATTTTGATTTTATTTTTAGACATCCAGTGCAAAAGAAAAACAGGTTTCTTCAAGATGATTTTCATTTTGGTAATATTTTCACTTCTTTCGACCGCAAAGTCGTCTATTAGGCCATGGATAGGTTTGTTCTCTTGTCGCATTTTTCTTTGATTTTAATTATCAATAAATTTCAGGGATATTTTTGTCAAACTAAATGAACATATGTAAAACTTAGGAAGTTGTAATAATTTTTGGGGAAATGGATTAGGGTTATAGCTTTGCATCAATGTCGCGATGAAAAAAGTTAATTTTTGAATTGGATGACTCTAATGAATGTAATGGAAACCAGTCATTTGGGTGAAACCTCATAAACTGAGGCCCCTGTTGTAGGAGGTGCTGGCACGAAAACGATTTATCACGGCTTGAAGGCCCTTTGATGTTTAATACAGTTCTAAATTCCTTCTCTGGCAAGTGTAATCTTAGTATGAGAGAAAAATTCTAGGGGATTCTGAAGAACAAACACAATAAACAACAAATAAGAATTAAAAGGGAATTCTAAAAAGCGAAAATAAAAAAAAATAATAAAAATCTTGAATTGTATTTTTTTTCAAAATCAATAACTAAATGAGATATATGACATTTCTTTTCAGAAATTAGTAATAAAATGATGTATGTGTTTTTCTTAATTATCTTTCGGTGCATAATACCTCTTAAGGGAATTTTGTTTCATGGTGGATACACACATTTTTAGATACTGTTTTCAATTATTGCTAGGAATCAACTGTTCAGGTTTACAGTTGTATAGAGATTCTAACAGACAAGATGATGTTGCAAGAATTTATATCAGCATTCATAAATTTTATGGACGTTATAATGAACTTGTTTGCTAACGAAACCTATGATTCAGTTGTGTTTGGTTTTATACAAACATTCTTTGTCCTTGAGGAGAGTCTGCCAGTCATCCTGTCGCCTGCGTGGGGTTGGAATCCTGCACTGGGACGTGGAGACCGGTCCTTCGGATGAGACTGCATAAACCGAGATCACGTGTCGCAGTAGGTGCTTGCACGAAAAAATCCCTCGCAGCCTAATGGCCCTGAGTGCCAAGTATAGTACAAAATTTGCTGCTCTCCACTGTCCAGGGGTGACGTCTCCATATGAGTGAAAAGTTCTCGAGAGGGATGTTAAGCAATGTACAATCAATCAAGGTCATCAAATTGAAACTAACACTCAGGATTCTCGGGGTTCTAAAGATAAACAAATAAAATATTTGCACAAATTAGTAATTTCTTATTCCTGATGAAGAAAATATTAAGTACTTTTATTTATACATAATATTACATCGTGTATTGCTTTTGGTAAATGTTCCATTCAAATCATTAAGTTTCTTTTTTGATTGTCTTCAAATGAAAATCAATTCATTTATTATTGCAATACACTAAACTTTGAGTTTAAAGATATTTTGTTCTTTTTTGAAAACATTTAAAGATGTAAACTTTTAAATACGTTCCTTTTAGATTAAATTAAACATAGCGTGGAGCTTCTCAGTATGGGTAGATAATTTTAACAATAAAACAAAGGCTATATCTCCAATTCATTTTTAAAAACAACTTTGCTTTAATTTGAATCAGTATTTTGTAACGGCAAAAGTTTTATTTCTGAGAGGGATTTTTGACTTTCAATGGATTTTTTACAGATATTTGTAGAACGATGCAATATGATCCTCTCATTGACACGTGCTGCAATGGAATAATTCATTTTGGCAGTGGAAGAAACTGTTGTGGAATCACTTCATACGATCGTAACTTTTATACTTGCTGTAATGGCATACTACATCAGGGTAAGGAAAAGAAATGCTGTGGAACTAAATTATATGATCCAGACTTGAATACTTGCTGCAATGGAGTACTCTATGACGGTAAGGGCAAAAGCTGTTGTGGAACTAAAGAATATGACCCTGATTTCACTACGTGCTGCAATAGAATTATCAATTTCGGTAGAGGCAAAAAATGCTGTGGAACTAAAGCATACGATCCAGAATTAAACACGTGCTGCAATGGAAAAATCCTCTTTGGTAGTAATAAAAATTGTTGTGAAACGAAAGGGCACAACCCTGACATAAACACATGCTGCAATGGAGTAATTCATGATGGCAAGGGGAAAAGCTGTTGTGGAAATAATGTATACGACCCTGATTATAATACCTGCTGCAATGGGGTTATCAATTTCGGGAGAGGCAAAAAGTGTTGTGGTACTAAAGCATACGACCCAAAATTAAACTCATGTTGCAATGGAAAAATCCTGTTTGGTAGGGGAAAAACCTGTTGTAAAACTAAAGGTTATAACCCCGACTTAAATACATGTTGTGATGAAGTCATTTATGATGGCAAGGGAAAAAGCTGTTGTGGATCTTTTATATTCGACCCTGAATTTAACACTTGCTGCAATGGGGTTATTCATTTTGGACGAGGCAAACACTGTTGTGGAACTAAGACATACGACCCAGAATTAAACACGTGTTGCAATGGAAAAATCCATTTTGGCAGCGGCCAAAAGTGTTTGTGACTGGTTAAATCCAATAATAAATTTAGTTTAAAACTATCAGTTTTATTTCTTTTTATAATTATAACGGTATCTAATTACACAATTTTCATAAAAAAAATCTTACATATTTGTTAACAAAATATGCTTAAATAATATGAATATGGTTGATTATTTGATGTTTAAGATCTCTTTAGAGAATTTTTCCTTTATATGTGAGACCACTTGCCGAAGACGGGCTGCAATTTTATACCCTTACTGGACGCCTAGGGTCATTAGGCAATGAGAATTTTTTTTTTCATGCAAACACCCTCTGCGACATGGGGCTTCGATGTGAGAAGTCAATCCTTACGTCGCGGGTTCGAATCCCACTTTGGGACTTGGAGACCGATCCTTTGGATGAGACCGTATAAGCCGAGGTCCCGTGTTGCCGCAGGCGTTGGCACGAAAAAGATCCCTCACTGCTCAATGGCCCTGAGTGCCGAATTTAGAACAAAATTTGCAACTCTCTGCTGGTAAGCGGTGGCGTCTCCACATGAGTGAGAAATCCTCGAGAGGGACCTTAAACAACATACAATCAACCAATCAATCATTTACGGTTCCATCCAACGAACCAGTTTCTACGTCCCGAAATGGATTCGAACCCGCAACATAAGAATCGGATCCTTATTCCGTGACAGACGTTTAAACCACCTTGAGACTCTGGTAACAAAACATGATTATAACATCAATATAAAACAAAGCAAAGAATACTTGGGTTTTTATCAAAACTAGATCGTAAACATGTGATTTTGATGAACAGTGATCCATTTCATTAATCGGATAAACAACAAACATCTTGAATGGTAGAAAAACGGGCCCTTGACAAAACAGAAGGAAGACTAAGCATCCTCTGTTGACTGGTCACTTCTCACTTGTTATGAGTACTCCGTCTTCAAATTGAGTATGAAATGAAATATGTGATATAACAAACAGATTTCGAGCTCAAAAGTCCGTTAAACATAACAAAATAGGAGCAGAGCAAACACTGATCTCTTAAACATCAGAGGTTGGATTAGGTGCAAAGGAGGAGTGAACATCCCCTGGCGACCGGTAACACACGTCGTGTGCGCCCTGTCATGTTCGGAAAGAAAGAACCACATTAAATATCAACAAAATAGGACTAAACTACAGTTCATTTTACTATCAAGGTCCTTGTAACGATTGCTAGATAGACCTACCACGAGAAGCTGATTTTTGACAGTGCTGTTGAAATCAATTTACCATCAACTCATTTGACAGTAGCTTGCCTTGTCTAAAAAAATGACCGAACCGATAACTTGTTCCTCCGTATCAAATCTGTAGGAAGACATATGATAAATACCACATGCAGGAAAAGTTGGAATACTCACAATAGCCTAGTTTACGTCACAAAATTGCTGATTAGTGATATGTCAAAGAGTGCCATTAAATTTGCATCAAAATTAAAGTGAAAATGAGAGCGGGGCCGAATTTAAAAGTTTGTGTTTATTTAATAAAATGTTTAGCTTGTTTCGGTGAAGGATATGGAGATAACGAACAGTATTAAGTATGAAAGTCTGTAAAACAATACAAAATAGGAGCAGAGCAAACACGGACCTCCAAAACATCAGAGGTGGGATCAGGTGCCATGGAGAAGTGATCATCCCTTGCTGACTGGTCACACCTGTCGTGTGCTCCTTGTCATAATCGGGAAATAACGGAAAAATCCGTCGTCAATTCAGTGTACAACTAGTGGATGTAATGACAATGTCAGTAGTGTTGGAAATCTTTCCAGTTCACAGGGTAACAATGTAAATGTGACTGGATTTTTTAACCATACACAGAGACGTAAGCGTAGTCATGGGCATCGGTCGTACAATAAACCTGCAATACACGACGTCTCTTTTGATTCATTACAACCTTTTGTAAATAAACAGTTAGGTCTACATCATATTCGCACCAAACAGTTTTTTTGCGACTGAACAGATGCATATCGTGCGCTTTTCATTCAAATTTACCAAATATATCATTAAATCAATATGAGCTGCAACTTTGATGTCAAAATTGTTTGTCGTAAAATTGTAAATAACTATTTCAGTGAGAGAAAAAAATAATGTTAATAAACTTCTGTCGTTCATATTTCCGATGGAAGAACTGTCTATAAGCTTCGTTTGAATCAAAATTACATTATTGTCGTCTTGTACAATAATGATTTCTTATGTAAATCTGTATATTGGATTGTATATAGAAGTCTTTCTATTGCTTTATTTTAGTCAAAATTATAAAGGTTTAAGTTAAATACAAATTTATCATTTTAACACATTTTAACAGCAAAATAAAATTTTCAAAAATGCAGCTCATATTGCTTTAAAGAATAAGGTAAAAAAAAAAAATGAAATGTGCACTTTAAAAAAACATAATATTCTCTTCTTATACAGAATTAACGTAATTAGAATCTACTGGAAACTCAAGGGTCTTACAACTTAGATCTGCGTCGTACCACGTGGATTCTTACATGACACGTGCCTACACTGTCGGGTTTACAATTAAAATGTAATTTGAGGTAAAAGCAATTCTCAAAAGCAATATATTATAACTCTGCTATAAATTAATAATCGTTAACAATATAGTCTGCATTTCGACAGATTTAACATAATTAATTATAATTTAATTTAGTCTAAATAGTGTAATTTGATTGGACTAGACAGTCACCCGACTGTGTTTTATATAGTATAAAGAATGTAGGTATAGAGCCACGCCCCCTTGGCAACAGTGAGCCGGAACTACTTTTTACCATAACTTCCTGTTTACATTAGAGTTTGTAGTAAAATGTTCATCATTTTATAAAAAATAATAAAAATATTTAAAGAAATTCTTTTAATTTTATTTTTGTGCCATCTTATACTAAATTACACAATTATTATGTAAATAAATAGTCAAGGCACTAATAAGATGGAACTATATGAGTTGTGATTTGTTGTCGTCTGTACAATGGCAGATTTTGACATGCTGGGGGTAGGAGAAAATGTTGAAATTGAAGAAATTGATTGGGAAACCCTTCATCCAATCTTTGATGGGGAACTTGATGTATCAACATCTAGAAAGGAGGCTGAGGAAGAGATGGAAATGGTTTTAAATCCTATAAAAACAGAGGAAACCATGCTTAGAGACCCAGACTCAGACTGCAGGAAAAAAAGATTCAAAACTGTTAATGAAACAGAGCTGCAGGAATTGAAAGAAAGAAGGCAGTCAAAAGCTACAAAGTTTAATACAAAGTGGGGAGTAAATTTGTTTCAAGGTAAATGCATGTTTTAACTATTATAAATGTAAATTATTTCAAGTCAACAACATTTTTAATATCCAGATTGGGACTTGAACCCAAATTCCCCACACAAATTGCATGGTTGCTTTACCATTAAGCTATCTGGATTTATATGAAGTATGACTTGATAAGTTGATAATAAGAAAGGTCCCCCCTTTTTTGTAGAATGGAGTGTTGAAGCTTTGGGACTGCCAACTGATTTCCATAATATTTCCCCTTTTGAGCTGAACAAACGGCTAGAAAAATTTTATGCAGAGGCTACACCTAAACCCAATGAAAAAAGGTCACAATATATGACAAAAGAACAAGCAACAGAATACCACAGTAATACATACAAGAGCATAAGATCAGCAATTAATCGCCATGTTCACGACATTGGACGTCAGTTTGACATAGTGCGTGACAGAGAATTTAGGGGTAGCAATAATGTCTTAGACGGAAAACTAAAAAAAAATTTACAAGAAGGGCTCTCTCGACCAACAAAGCACAAGGCTGTTATTCCAAAAAATGATCTTGATAAAATTTCAGCATACCTTTATGGAGATTCAACTCCTGTGTCTTTAAGATTCCGCATCTGGTTTTTAATCGCCATTCAGTTTTCAGCAGGGGACTCGAGTTTCACGAGCAACTAAAGGTCAACTCACTTGAGTTTCACTTCGATGAAAATGGACACGAGTACGCTGTTTTGTCCCATGAAACTAAGCAAAAAAACTGGCAAGGGGGCATAGATGTGTCTGAAACCCCTAAGGAAAAAAGAATGTATGCAGTACCAAATGCAGGGGAACACTGTCCAGTCAACTCTTTAAAGAAATACCTCTCAAAGATGGACCCTACTGCAACATTTCTTTTCAACAGATGTTCAAAAGAAGCGTTATCCTCTCCAACTACAGAGGAAATTTGGTACACTAATGTTCCTATCAAAAAATACCAATTCACACGTTTTATGGCTGACATTTGTAAAAACGCAAAATGTGAAAATTCTTACACTCCATACAGCTTACGTGCAACCTCCATACAAGGCATGAACGATGCAGGATTCGAAGTGCGACACATAATGCACATGAGTGGCCATAAAAACGAATCCTCTGTAAGGAGTTATAGCCGAGAATGCGCTACTTACCAGAAGGCGTCGATGAGTAGAGCTTTGTCCAATCTGATCGTCCCACAAACGGAAAGAAATGACACTGTTCAGGTTACAGGATCCAGTCATGCCGTCACATGTAAACATCCTGACGTCTCAGCCCAAATAACATCTGCAGAAATCATTCAGTCTTCAACCTTTTCCTCTGGATTTATATCCAACTCGGCCTTTCTTCAATGTGTTTTTAATTTCACCTCCTCCAAGTAGATAACCTGCACTTGCTTAACGTGTTGTTAAATTCCGAAAAAATGGCCGTCGATTGGGTGGATTGAAGCTCGTCGATCTCTAGATCACCTTGTTACTAGGATGACGTATTCTTACGCGGTTGAATTTAAAATTGTATTATTTTTACGAAATAAAATTTGTTATTTTGAAATATTTAGTGTTGGAAATTAAATTGTAAGGAATGAATTCTTATTTTTTTTAATTTTATACGATATAAAATGGTTTGGGACAGTTTACGCTTTTTTATAAACCGCATCGCGGTTTATAAAGCGTAAACTGTCCCAAACCATTTTATATCGTATAAAATTAAAAAAATAAGAATTCATTCCTTAAAGAAATGTCGACGTTTTGTGTATTGGGGTCCAGGAAAGGAAAAATCACCAATCATACGTTGACGCGGCAAAATGTCAAACAAAATATTTTTCTGCAATTCCATGACAATTTGAACTTCAAATGGCAATAGTTTTTATATGTCATATATGTAATTTTGTGTTGAGTTTACACTGGTTTTTTTTTTACTTTGGAAGCCAAGGAAATACGAGACATGATAGCATGTATCAACAAACCTGTAGAGAAAAATCTTCGTGAGCCACACGTGAGTATCGCCAAGATCCCTTGTCTTCTTTATCCAATGATTATATTAATCTCCAGACTAAATTTTTTCTAGCAAAGTTGATTTTTCAAGCCAAATTTTCAGTTTCCTTTTCTTTTTTGGTCAACATATTCAATACCTACCAGGCTTCCCTCTCTTACCATGCTGTATAGCATGGAATTTGGAAACTGAACACTTCGCGATGTTGATATTTATGGGCCATAAATAATTATTAATTTAATGGAATAATCAAAATTATTTTCTTATGAAACTTGTAATTTTCTAAAAGTATACGCATTTATGAGTAGTAACAAAAATTACAAATCCTGTCGGAAAATTTTTACAAGCCAGTTTATTGATGGGATGCGCCATACAGTCACTTTAAACATACAAAAATCTATGTTTTGATTCTTTTGATGCTTGAAAAGATTGAAGATTTTTTATTTATTTCTAAATGTTCTGAGTTTTTTTAGAATCCCAATTTTTTTTATTTAAACTTGAATAAGTAGCTTCAAAAACGTCTGAAGCTTCTTCTATTCAGCAATTGTAATTTATGTGAAAAGTAAGAATAGGGACCAGATTTATTATTTATTTGTTGCATGGTCAGGTCGTTCTTGTCCCCGGCTGACAAAGCAGGTAATAATATTGTCTTCGTTTGTAAGGTTCATTATATAAATTGTATTTTAGAAGAACTTGGATTTAATTCTACGAGTGTTTATCCATTCTATACTCATTGTTTTCTTTGTAAGGTAGAAATTCTTCAAACAATCATTTCTCAATTTTGAATATCCCAAAGAACCAAAATGAATTTGAACTACCATACGAGGGGTGATCAAAAAGTTCGCGAACTAATTGAATAACTAACTTCCATTAAAAAAATATTTGGTTTTAGTCATGATTATTTTTTAAATAAGTCCTCTCCAATTTTAATGCAAATCTGCAACCATTCTGCACATGCGCGTATCACGTGACATAGGCGGTCACGTGACCCCCTCCGAAGCAGTCTGTCACAAAAGCTGAAAGATTTTTCTGAGTTTTATATTTATTTCCATGTAAGTTAATTTTTATAACAAAAACAGTTCATTTGTCAGAAATGGTCAAATCTCGGCAATAGAATGGGTGGATAAGACTATCATTTCCAAAAATAAGCATGGCGACCATTATAACCCAAATCCTATGTCTCGTGAGAGACGTTTTTTCAAGGTGGATACAGAATAGGTGTCTCCTTTTTATCATATCTAATACGTTTAAAATTGAAAGTAAACGATATCTAAGGTATTTTATAATTATATCATTGTTGAAATATTCAACTATTTTTCAGAGCGTAAATTGGAGGTATTTGATAACAAATTGCATAATTAAAAACACATCTCTTTTCAAATTTGCTTTCACTGGGCAACTTAACAAGTTTCATTTTTAACCATCTGCCTTCCTTCACTAAAACAATCAATCCAATCATTGATTGAATTTATAGGAAGTCATTTGTCTTAATAAACTGTGTACAAAATATTATACGCTACTTCAAAGGGATTTCTAAGATAAAATGTAATTTTTACAGTCGTTTGTTGAACGAGTTACGGCTGAGAAAACCATTTTTGTCACAAGTGACCTACATATTGACGTCATTTTCACATTGTGACGTCACAAACAAGGAGCAAAACTTTATTCACATATGCTATTTATAGAACTTGTGTATGGCTATGTATGTATCAAATTTTTTTCTAATCTCAATTGCAGTTTTGTAGATATAGAGATAGTTAGCGAACTTTATGATCACCCCTCGTATATAGATTTGATTGCGAAACTTTATAGGAATTCGTACAATCAAAGATGCATAACGGGTTCTAGAAAATGTTCCAACCAAGCCTCTTTTTACTCCTCATTAAGATATAATCAGTAGCGAGGGAGAAACGTGAATAGTACTGTACAACATATACAATATTCAAGAAGTGATGTGATGAAAATCAGATGTGGATACTTAAAAGTTCCAAGAAAAATTTTTATGATTTGAATTCACAAGACATTACCAAAATCAACAGCTTGGAAACTTACGACTTTTCAGCTTTATACACAACCATTCCTCACGGATAATTAACGTCCAGGCTTTTTGATATTATTGACATCTGCTTTTTCAATAAAAATGAAACTTACCTTGTTATTGTTTTTTTTTCAAAATTATTTTGTTAAAAACATTCTTATTGTGTACGCAAGTACTATAAAGTTGACATCAAAAAGTTGCTTGGCTTTCTGATTGACAATAGTTATGTGGTTTTTGAAGACCAGGTTTTCGAACAATCTATTGGAATTTGCATGGGTAGCAATTGCGCTCCGTTATTAGCAGATATATTTTTGCATTCATATGAAGCAGGCTTTGTGCAAAATCTTATGCGTGAAAAGACGAAAAACACTTGCTGTGACCTTCAAGTCGATAATTAGATATATCGACGACATATTGTCCATTAGCAAATAATGCGCTATATATCCGAGTTCGTTATATCCTTAAAGTTTTGAGGAAATGTTAAGAATATCGCCGGGGTATGGAAAATGCTCTGCTATATCCGTAAATTCACTATATCCCTGTTTGTACAAACAGGGATTTAATTTAATTGTATCTAATTTTTTTTGTCAATAGGAACAAGCATTGAGTAAGTGTAATTTTGTACTATATAAATGAATTTATGTGATCTAAATGCATACAGCACTGTGTAAATGTATTTTTATTAATCACTATTTTATGTGAATTCATGGGTCCCGAGGGGTTTTTTGGGAGGGGGGGGTTATATCTAAGCGCCCTTTAGTTACGGCTATTAGCCTCATCCTTATCAAATTAACATTTGGCTCCAAAATGATGTTTGCAAATTTTACCCACCTCCACCCCCGTCAATTCCCAACCTCTTTTTTGTAGAAAAAATATATACTAGTTTTCTTTTGTATAAGGTACTTATTGTTGTTGTTATAGAAAATACATGTACTATTTTTCTTCGTATAAGGTGTGGGATATTTTTAGGTCCCATTTTCTGTTACATTCTGAAATTGTAAAATCTGTAATTTCATTTGGAATTTGTGATAAATGCTCTTTACACACACACACTCTTTATATTTGACTTGCTGCAGAACAGAGCTGCAAATAAGCTTTAGGTTCATATGAACTGAATTGTTCATCACTATTTAAGAGCACATGACTCATTTTTTGGCCATGTTGGCACTTAGAATATTAAAATTATTTTCTTCGTTGATGTGGTGCTAATGTTCCTTTGATACAATAGTTGTATTCTTTTTCTCATGTGTAAGTTCATGAATGAATTCTGCTTCATGTGATTTCAAAAATAGGTCTGCATATAACGTATGTTTTCAAATCGACATTTACATATATCAACGATATATTATCAAATTTTACTTCCATTGATATGTCGGCTCGATAAATTGCGATGAACTTGAAAGAAAAGATACTATAGAGTCTGACACATCTGTATATGAATATTTAGATGTTTTAAAATAAAAAAAACGTTAATGGGAACCTAACAACAAAACATCATGATGAATATATGAATGATGACTTCAACTTTTTATCATGAGCTTTTATTCCTTATGTAGCAGTACACCCTGATTATCGGGATATGGAGTTTATAACCCGAAACGCAAGATAACGAGTGATAAATACAATATATCCCCGTGAGCTTGAGATAAAAGATACCACAGAGTTTGACACATTTGTTTCATATTTGGATATTTTACTTGAAAAAGCCGTTGGCGATAATCTAACAACCAAGCTTTAAAATAAATGTGATGATTTTAACTTTCCAATCGGCAACTTCCCTTACGTATGCAGCAATATACCATCATCACCTGCAGACGTGGTTTATATCTTTCAATTGAATCGATACGCAAGAGCACGCTATACGTATTTGCTATTTCTCAAACAAGGTACATTATTGACAAGCAAGTTCATGAAACAAGGATATCAGCAGTGTCGTATAAAGTCATCATTAAGTTCTATGGTCGATATAATGACCTTGTCAGCAAATATAATTTATCATTGAGTCAAATGCTAACGTGAGGCTATTATTTTCAAACTGAAATGTCGACATACTTTTCCGTTTATTCCCAACCATGACCCGGATCACATGGCGGATGTGACCGGTCGGCAGGGGATACTCACTCCACCGTGGCACCGGATCCCACCTCTGATGTTAAGAGGTCCGTGTTTGCTCTGCTCCTATTTTGTATCGTTTATTGGACTTCGAGCTAAAATTCTGTTCATAATCTCCATATCTTTCATGTTAAATATTTACCTGCCCTTTTTAAGGGGATTATATAGCATATAAAGCTTGCTATAGTATATATAATAAGTTATTTTTGTTTTTCCGGCTGATAGTTGATTATCAATAATTCCAATATTTGTGCAGGTTTGCGTTATAAAACGTTATAAAAACTTTCTGAGTTAAATGTATGAGAACGGCAGGTGATATACTAGGTAAAGTTGCTAAAGGCGTACATTGAATTTGTTAAACGAATTTGTAGGTATTTTGACTTGAAATGTCAATTAATCATTTGATGATTGAAGTGATACAATAGCCCATCAATATTTACAATAATTTGAAACAAAAGATTTTGAAATGAAATGTTTTTGTTTTTTAATATCAGCCTCAGTTGCACTTACGATACTTCACAATGATTTTGTATTTGTCATTGGTTTCACTTCTTTGCCTTCCAGTTGCAAATTCCTGGTATTTCGATCGAGGTTTGTTTGTTTCTCTTTTTACATGTTTTAACGGATATTTATTTGTTACTACTTTTAACCTTAGCACAAAAAGTTGTTATTGACCTAGTTGTTTTAAATTTAAAAGCGATATTATCACTTCAATTCTAGTTCTACAATATGTGATTGTTCATGCTAACTTTTTTCAATGGAACCTTTTTTTGTTTTCTGAGTAAACAACATCCGTAAATCAGATATAACACTGCTTTCATTTAAATGTTTTGGTCCTGTTTACGAACAAATTCTTGCTATCTATATTTTTTCTACACAGCTGTTTGTGGAACTCGGTCATACGACCCTGATTTTGATATTTGCTGCGACGGAGTAGTAAATAGCAAAGGCTCGCGCACAAGGTGCTGTGGAACTAGAAGTTACGACCCTGATTTTGATATTTGTTGCAGCGGAGTAATAAATAGCAAAGGCTCGCGCACAAGGTGCTGTGGAACTAGAAGTTACGACCCTGATTTTGATATTTGCTGCAACGGAGTAGTAAATAGCAAAGGCTCGCGCACAAGGTGCTGTGGAACTAGAAGTTACGACCCTGATTTTGATATTTGCTGTAATGGAGTTATCTGTTAGATTATTGGCTATTGAACAATGAACAAAATAAGTGATTTAACTATAATCATTTTATTGCTTTTGTAATTGTTTAAAAAAATTAAATATTCAGCTACCGCGTTTCATGCGTCAAATATCTATATGTGTGTTTACAGATCCACATTTGAACAAATTTAAGGTAATGAGAGAACAGGAAAACAAAAATGGTTTGGATATAAGGCTTTTCTCGTTTGCTTGTTGATTGAAATTATAAAAATATGTGATAAAAGATTTAAAGCTTGAACCACTAAATTGAAACTAAATCCATTAAAAAAAATGTTCCATCATGCCTTTGAAGAGTAAAATAAATGCACATGGATACAAATCTAGCCAAAAGGTACTAAATCAATATGAATAACACAAAGGAAATTATGAATATATTATATATGGATATAACGAACAGTTTTCAATCTCAGAAGTCCATGAAACAATACAACTAATGTGCAGAACATACAAGGAGATCTAAAGCATCAGAGGTGGGATCAGGTACCATGGAGGAGTAAGTACTCCCTGCCAACCGGTCACATCCGCTGTGTGCTCCTGGTTATGATCATAAAATAACGGATTATCCGTCGACAATTCTGTGTGTACATAATGGCCTAACAATAAGTATGAAAAACGACAATCAGCATTTGATTTCATGATAGATTGTACTTGTAGACAAGGTCATAGTTTCGACAATAGAACTTATGTAATAATGACTTTAAACCAGACTGTAGATATGCTTGTTTGTCAATAACTTAGAAATTGGGTATGTTGCTTCATAATTGAAAGAAATTGACAATTGAACGCTAAAGTATTTACGTTTATCGTTAAGCTTGTTAGTTAGATTACTATCAACGTCCTTTTCTAGTAAAATATCAAATATATCCAAAAAAGTAGAAAAGTGGAATAATACGAAACAGATGTAAAGAAATTGCTATCAATACTATAAAGAATACGGATATACATTAATATAAACATCTTTCCAAATATCCATAGAGATACGAGGTCCGTGTTTGCTCTACTACTGTTTTTTATTGTTTTATTGGTTTTTCATCTTGAATACTGTTTGTTGTCTCCATCTGTTACATCTTAACCACCGAACACGTATCTCTGCTGGTGGACAATCTATCATGGGGGTTATTTGTCGTTCGGTACATTTTCATTTTTTAGTACACAGAACAACGAAATGATACTGGCAGGTGTGTCGCCTAGTATTCATGGAAAAAAGCGTCACTCCTTTAAGTCTATAAGAGACACAGATTTAAGGAGTTCATTTGGTGCCCCTCGGATAATCCTCAGGGATAATAAACATATGTCATTTGTACAATCTTCAGATTCCCAGTTTTGGTATAAAACCAGTAGCTCATTCAAAAAAATTAAAGAATGTAAGATTCCTATTCTAAATATATTTCAAGAGTCCTTGTCCGATCCCATGTCTTCTGTTTCAAAATGTTACGTGAAAAACTGTAAAACTTGTGACAGTAAAACCTGTAACATTTTGATGACTAACACTTCTTTCACCAGTAATCTTACAGCTTAAACTTGGGAAAATCTGAACTGCAGTTCTTCTAATGTTGTCTACGGAATAGAATGTAATCTTTGTGGACTTGTTTATGTTGAGTGAATCCAAAGAATCACCTAATTAAGGAGTATCAGGTCATCTACATGTATTTCAAATAAAACATAGGGGTGCGCAACTTTTATACAACCATTTTAATTTACCTGATCATTCTATTTTGTCAAAGAAAGTTAGAATTCTCGAAATTCTTAGAATTTATCACCACACAAATAGCCCTTCACTGAGTACACCTTTCCGTAGACAAAGAGAAGAACTTTGGATTTGACAACTAGGGACAGTCTTTCCCGATGGATGCAATGACAATGTCGGACAATATCGATAGTATTGGAAATCTATCCAGTCCACAGTGTAACAATGTTTATGTGATGGGACTTTTTAACCATACACAGAGACGTAAGTGTAGTCATGGGCATCGGTCTAACAATAAACCTTTAAGGGGGGACCTATGTCCGAAAAGTCTTTGTGTGAAATTTTCAAAATTTTGATATTTCTTTCCTGACCACTTGCTCTTAATTTTTAGGTATTAAAAATAATACCTTTATATGCTTATTTTTACATAGGAGCACGTGCAAAAACAGTGTAAAATGCTAAAAATAGATTATTTTCAGACATTCCTGTTCTACACCAAATATGCGTTAAAAAGAACCAAAAATGTAAAATCACATTCGAAATCAACATGTATTCAATTTATATGACTTGTATCTTTAAAATGAAGGCAAATTCATATTTATTTATTTCGCATTGAAAATTATAAAGGCGCACAAAGTAAGTATCACCCCGTTTTTCTTGTCGTATTTTTCACAATTCCGACATACATAACAGGTAATATCTTAAAAAGTCTTTGTGTGAAAATGTCGTAATTCATATTTTTTGAAAGAAACGACTCATCTCTTTATTTTAACAAAGAAAAAATATACCTTTATGATAAAATAAACAAGAAATATGACATTTTCTTTTATTTTCGTACTCTTGTGTCATACATTTTGACCTTTCTGCACTAAAATAAAGGTAAGTAAGCAATGACAAACAACTGAAAATCAAACTATTTTGCGAAAAACGAGTATTTTGTTTTGATTTAGAAACCATTCAAACAAATTAATTCTTTTCTTCTTCATTCTTATCATCCCCCCCCTATTTCCCCGTCAACAACCAACACCTATTAGAACCTAGGAATGACTTTATCTAATAAATTCTACATGTACTACAAATCAGTAAGCAAATATACCTACAAGCACATTTCTGGATTCTTTCTTAGTTTTATCCAGAAAATATAATTAATGGTAAACATAAAATTAAACATACTTCCCTGATTTAAGCCCTTTCTTTGCTGAATTTTATGTTAAATCTTTTTGCACTTATATATCAGCATATCATCGAGGTATTTCTTCAAAACTTAAATTACTATGAATTATCTACCAAAGGAAGGGAATTCTAATAATAAACTCCATAAATCAAATAAAACTGTTATTAATCATGAATAAATTTTCTTTTTGTAAATTGTGTATGTTATTGATTAATAACAATGTTATGCCTATATCACTATTGCAAAAGTCAACAGGTAAAAAAACAAACGTCGCTATTGTGACGTCACATAACGCTGTTTTGACGTAGAACGACATAGGTCCCCCCCTTAAGTCTCTTTTGGTTCACTGCGATGTCTCTTTTGATACTATTACTACCTTATGTAAATCAACAGTTAGGTCTGTTGGAATTCCCATGGGTACCAGTTGCACCTCGTTATTAGCAGACCTATTTTTGTATTCGTATGAAGCAGAATTTGTGCAAAATATTATTCGTGAAAAGATGAAACACTTGCTGTGGCCTTCAACTCGACATTAAGATATATCGACGACGTATTGTCAATTAACAATTGTTATTTCCATACATTTGTTGATACGATATATCCTGGTGACCTTGAGATAAAAGATACGACAGGGTCTCACACATCTGTTTCATATTTGAATATTTTACTTAAATGACGTTAATGGTAAAAAAAATAATTCTCTAACAACCAAGCTCTATGATAAACGTAATGACTTAAACTTTCGGCAACTTCCCTTACTTATGCACCAATATACATTCATCACCTGTCTATGGAGTTTATGCATCTTAGTTGATGCTGATACGCAAGAGCATGCTCTACATATGAACAATTTCTAAAACGAGGTAAATTATTAACAAACAAGTTGATGATGCCAGATTATCAGCAGTCTCTTTAAAAGTCATCATTTCGTAAGTTCTATGGTCGATACAATGACCTTGTCAGCAAATACAATTTATCATTGAGTCAAATATTAACTGATATTTTTCATACTAATTGTTAGTCCTTTATTTATGCACTGAATTGACGACGGATTTTCCCGTTATTTCACGATTATGACAAGGAGCATACGACGGCTGTGAACGGTCGGCAGGGAATGCTCACTCCTCCATGGTAACTGATCCCACCTCTGATGGTTTGGAGGTCCGTGTTTGTTCTACTCCTGTTTTGAATTGTTTTATGGACTTTTTTTGGTTACAACACTTTCACGGGTACATGTATGATTATTTTCATCTTTTGGTACAAAATTACATCCAATTTACACACAATAAATATACTTTTATAAAATGTGAAAGTTGTTTTGAAGAAAAAGACAAGCAAATAATGGACTTTTGATTTTGAATATTCCATATGTTTCATCACAAATATCACATTATTGATTTTTTTTAAAACAGCTTAAGTCATTTTGCATCCTTGTGTATCTGAATATGGAATGGAGCAAAAAAATAGCAAAACATATAGAATGGAAGAAGGACCTGCTCTCTAAATACATTATACGTTCACATCTTTTGAATAACACTGTGTTAATGGTAAAATAGTAAATATTGGAGAACGCGATATTTTTTCATTTACCAAGAATTTAAGATGCATTTATCATCATGTGAATATAAACAACAGGTTTTCCGCGTGCCGCAATTGTTAGAGATTCTGATCTTGAGTAGCAAGGTAAGAATTTGATTCTGACGTTGCAGATCCCACTGTGGGACGTGTTGTCCGGTCCTTAAACGGATGAGACCGTGTAAACTGAGGTCCCGTGTCGTAGTAGGTGTTGGCACGAAAAAAGATCCCTTACTGGTCAATGGCCCTGAGTGCCGAACATAGGTCAAAATTTGCATCTCTCCACCGGCAAGTGGTGGCGTCTCCATATTGGTGAAAAATTCTTGAGAGGGATATTCAACAAAACGTAAACAATCAACAACAGTTTAACAATAAAAGAAATATCCTTAAATGAAGAAAAAGAGTACCGTGAAATCTCACTCGTTTTGGTTTTTGTTTGTTTGTTTATTGTTTACCGTCCATATCGAGAATTTTTCACTCATATGGAGACGGTGGAGAGCTGCAAATTTTGTCCTATGCTCGGCACTCAGGGCCATTGATAAGGGAGGGATCTTTTTCGTGCCTGTACCTACTGCGACAAGGGACCTCGGTTTATACGGTCTCATCCGAAGGACCGGTCTTCACGTCCCACAGTGGGATTCGAACCCACGACGTAATGATTAACTCTTTACTTCGCGACTCTAGAGCACACGCTCTAACCACTGCGTCAATTGCACCTATTGGAAATATAGCCGGTATGATCGCTATTTATTCATTTATCAAGTTTAATTTTAATTCTTTTAGCAATAGTGCATCATGCACTTTTGTTTACAGTTTTTAAGACTGGATTATTTCTACATAAATAAGGAAAGTTAAAAACCTGAAGACATCTCATTTGTCAAACAATTTAATTGAATGTACTTTTGAGCTTGAATACTATCTGTTATCTCCATTTATACCATTAGTTTTCTTTAGATATTTCATTCCTGAAAATTAAGTCTAACCCCACAAGAAGTTTGATTGACTTGCTTGTACAGAACTATATAAATTCTTGTTAAGTTTAAAGTTAATATTAAAGTTATTATCATATCAGAAGAATGAAACTTTGATTACTTTCACAAGGATAAAAACAGTGCTCCTAGTCGTGATCTAGAAATAACTGAAAAATCCGTCGTCAATTCAGTGTCAATGATAAGAACAATGATAACCTGCCTAGTTCTAGGTGACCAATGTTAGAGGGTTAATAAGTGTGGTGATAAAATTGATGACATATATATTTTGAACACTAAATTCTAAAGTGAGTATGTAAGCAACGGTGATTGATTGATTGACTGTATATTGTTTAACGTCCCTCTCGAGAATTTTTCACTCATATGGAGACGTCACCGTATGCCGGTGAAGGGCTTCAAATTTTGACCTTTACTCGGCACTCAGGGTCATTGAGCAGTGAGGGATCTTTATTGTGCCAACGCCTGCCGCTGACACGGGGACTCGGTTTTTAAGGTCTCATCCGAAGGACCCACAACTTTCACTTAAATTTGCCGAGCGCATGGCGAAGGAACAGTTGCTACCCATTTTTTTATCGACATGGGTCAGTCGCGACCGAGATACGAACTCACGACCTCCCGATCACGGAGCGAGCGCTAAGCAACGGTGAAGTAATTATAAATCATGTTGTCAATATTTCTGAACGTTGAAGTGGAAGCAAATACATAATTTCCGAGACTCGTTCGAAAAGTTCGTGGACAATGTCAATTTTTGTTATATTACTCACTAGAAATTTAAAATAAGTATAATATGATATGTAAAAATATTTGTTTTGTTGATGTGTAATGTTTCATTTCATTCGATTTAAGGATGCTCTTAACACTAACAGAAACTGCTTTTTGGACTTAGAGAAAAATATATATATCATATCAATTTTTCATTCATTTATATCATAGGGTAGGAGCCTAATTTTCACCTGAAAATGTTCAAAGACAATGGACAGTTTGTGAGCAGAAATTACTGCTATTTACTTACATTGGGAAAATTAATGAAAATAATGAATTCAATTACTTATTCTAGGTCTTATATAATGCTAAACATGCTTTAATCTTTTACAAAACTTGTAATAAATTGTAAATAACAATTTTAATAATAGTACTTCTAAGGGCAGATCATTCTAACTGCATAAAACTACCTTATAAATGTAACTCTTTAGTATGCAGTGTTTAGAACTTCCTTAACAGAAATCAATTTACTGCATTTTAAAATCAACATGTGTTGTACCCGCGGAGCACCCTTAACGACAATGTAACGTCAAAATATAGTGTCAAGAATTTCTAAAATATACTATTACTACACATTTCACAAAGTATAATCCAATGCCCAATTATTAAATCTTTTTTCTAATACTTGCAATTCATTTTATTTAGAATTGCTCTCGTTGTATGATTTCCTTTGTTAGGATTTTAATTTCTTTTATTACTTAACTCTGCGTTCACAGGGTAAGCAACTCTAAAGCGCCTACTTTGTCTTTCCTTGACGTTCAAAAAAAAGTTTTTGTTAAGATTTTTACAGATATTAAACGTTTCTTCACAGATTGTCCTTATCTGAAACAAAGTCTCTGTCACTAAAATACTGTCTATACTATTTGTACACACATGTACAACTCGCTTGTGACATATTTTTTGATTCCTTTAACATTTTTTTGAGTTTATTCAGGATTTTTTCTGAGTAAAAGACAAAATTGCATCTTTATTGGCTGCTCCATGACGTTCTAAAACGTCAGCGTTTTTGTCGTTTTCAACTAGGACTAGCTATCTTCTCAAGCTGATTTCCTTTCAACAAAGCAAAATATTAAGCCATAATTTGGAATACTAATGGATGTAACAATTCTAAATTTAGATTTCTCAGTTGTCTTTCGTTTTCCCTTCATTTTACTGAGAATATGACTACAGACATTATTTAGTGTATAGTTTGTAACTTTACTAAATTTTGACCTGTTCTGCGATCCGATTTTGCATTTTTAAAATCTGGATAAGTTTTGAAAAAATTGTAACATTTAAAAAATAATAACACTAATCCTTTGGATCTATTATTGAAATATTTCTACCAAATTTGGATAATAAGGAAGCCCATTTAGGACCTATCAAAAAATATTATTGAATTCGTTATAACGAATTTAATTTGTAATGACAGATTCATTGAATTCGTTATAACGAATGTAATTTGTTATAAAAGATTCATTGAATTCGTTATAACGAATTTAATTTGTTATAAAAGATTCATTGAATTCGTTATAACTAATTTAATTTGTTATTACAGATTTGTTGAGTTCGTTATAACGAATTAAATTTGTTATTACAGATTTGTTGAATTCGTTATAACGAATTTAATTTGTTATTACAGATTTGTTGAATTCTTTATAATCAATTCAAGAATTTGTTTTTACGAAATTCTAAATTGGTTATAACGAATTCAACAAATCTTTAATAATAGATTAAATTCGAAAAACGAATTCAATAAATCTGTTATTACAAATTAATTCGTTATAACGAATTCAATAAATCTGTAATAACAAATTAAATTCGCTATAACGAATTCAATAAATCTGTAATAACAAATTAAATTCGTTACAACGATTTCAATAAATCTGTTAAAACCAATTAAATTCGTTATAACGAATTCTAAAAATCGTTATAACGAATTCAAAAATATTTTTTGATAGGTCCTAAATAGGCTTCCATACGATAATATATGACGTCAAATATAAAAGATATGACAGTAGTCCACGAACTTTTCGAACCACCCTCGTACAGTAACTAAATTGGTTAGAGTTTACTTTGTGACAATTATTGATAAAGTGCAGTAGGGAGTACCTAAAAATGTTAAGTTGATTGACAGGCTATAAGCGTGACATCAATTTACAAATTAAATAATTTATCAAAAAATGACATACTGGAACAGGATGTAAGATATGCACTGAATTTTATTTGCTGCATTTTATATATGAATATACATGCATATATATATAACACGTTTCGGTGCTTCTCTGAGAGAACAGACTTCAGGATAAATTAAGGTACATTACAACAAATGTGTTTAAAAATCTTTTTGAGGACATTAAAAAAATTAATTTCAGATGAATATTTACAATTTAATATTTACAGGTTATATCTTGATCTTTTTTGATCGCAGTGACTTCTTTACGAGACCAAAGCTTAAGCTTTCTTAGCGATGATTTTATGCCTAGTGTTCGCATTCCTTTTTTGCATTCCAACTGCAGATTCAATTTTAGGCCAAGGTTTGATATTTTATTTCTTCTTCTTTTTAGCTTACTATTTGTAGCAAATGTGTTTAGTGTCCGTTTTGACCTATTTTAGCTTATAATTTGAACATATACTCCATTTTTAGCTTACATGAGCTTAAGGCTCAAGTGATGTTGTTGTTGTCGTCGTTGTCGTCGTAAACTTTTCACATTTTCATCTTCTTCTCAAGAACCACTGGGCCTATTTCAACCAAACTTGCTAAAAAGTATCCTTGCGAAAAGGGGATTTAAGTTTATTCAAATGAAGGGCCACGCCTTCTTCCAAGGGGAGATAATTATGAATTAGTGAAAATTTTATGGAATTTTTAAAAAAAAATCTTCTACTCAAGAAACACTGGGCCAGGAAAGATGAAACTCATGTGGAATCATCTTCAGGTAGTGTAGATTCAAGTTTGTTCAAATCATGACCACCGGGGGTAGGGTGGGGCCACAATGGCCGATCAAAGTTTTACATAGGAGTATATAGGAAAAATCTTTAAAAATCTTCTTCTCAAGAACCACTGTTCCAGGAAAGATGAAACTCATGTGGAATCATCTTCAGGTAGTGTAGATTCATGTTTGTTCAAATCACGACCCTCGGGAGGTAGGGTGGGGCCACAATGGCTGATCAAAGTTTTACATAGGAATATGTAAAAAAATCTTTAAGAATCTTCTTCTCAAGAACCACTGTTCCAGGAAAGATGAAACTCACGTGTAATCATCTTCAGGTAGTGTAGATTCAGATTTATTTAAATCATGACCCCGGGGGGTAGGGCGGGGTCACAATGGCCGATGAAAGTTTTACATAGGAATATATAGTGAAATCTTTTTAAATCTTCTTCTCAAGTACTTCAAAGCCATGATTAGTGATGTTTATATGGAATCAACCTCCTTAGTGTAGATTTTAGTTTGTTCAAATCACAACCAACCGACACCCCCCCCCCCCCCCCCCAGGGGAAAGGGTGGGGCTACAAATGTCGATCAAAGTTTTACTTAGAAAAATAAAAGAAAATAAAAGAAAAGAACAATCCCAAGAACAAAAAACCTATGTTAAGTCAGATCATGGCCTTTTGGGGTATGGAGTGTAGGACACCCGCCTACCCCACCCCCACCCAGTAAACTTTTTAGTTCTGACCTGATCTGTGCTTTTTCCTAGACGATGTGCTCAGGTGAGCGATGTGGCCCCTGGGCCTCTTGTTTGTCTACTTTACTGCTGCTGATTTATCATTGAGATCAAGTTGACAGAATTTGCTCAATATCTCAAAATAAATAGATTAATATCAAAAGAGGAAAACACCTGTTGCGGCCTTCATCGACATTTAGATATATCGACGAAGTACTGTAAATTAACAATGGCAATTTTCATACCGATGTCGATACGATATATCCTGGTGAACTTGAGATAAAAGATACCACAGAGTCTGTTTTATCAATATGATACTTAGATATTTTGACTTACCTGATCATTCTATTTTGTCAATGAGCTTGATATAAAAGTTCCACAGTGTCTGACACATTTGTTTCTTATTTGGATATTTTACTTGAGAAAGACGTTAATCAAAATTTAACAATTAATCTCTATGATGACTTACTTTGAAACTTATCTTACTTATTCAGCAACATACCTTCATTGCATGCATACGGATTTCATATATCTCAAATGATTCGATGATTCGATACGCTAGAGCATGCTCTACGTATGAACAATTTTTAAAACTAGCTAAGTAATTGACAAATAAGTTGATGAAACAAGAATATCAGCAGTCTTGTTTAAAGTCATCATTTCGTAAGTTCTCTGGTGGATACAATGGCCTTATCAGCAAATACAATTCATAATTGAGTCAAATGCTGACTGACATTTTTCATACTTACTGTAAGTCCATTATTTATACACTCTTTTTCCCCCGATCATAATAAGGAGCACATGGCGGTTGTGAACGGTCGACGGGAGGATACTCACTCCTCCCTGGCACCTGATCCCACATCTGATGTTTTTGAGGTCAGTGATTGCTTACTTACTATTTTGTATTGTTTTATGGATTTTTGATTGATTGATTGACTGATTGCATGTTGTTTAACGTCCCTCTCTAGAATTTTTTACTCAAATGTAGACGCCACCACTTACTGGTGGAGAGCTTCAAATTTTGCCCTATACTCGGCACTTAGTGTCAGTGATCAGGGAGGGGTCTGTTTTGTGCCTGCACCTACTGCGACATGGGACCTCGGTTTATACGGTCTCTTCCGTGGGACCTGTAAGGATCAACTCCTTACTTCGCGACTATAGAGCAGACACTCTAACCACTGCACCACGCAGGGGACTGGAATTTTGATCTTGAGTACTATTCGTTATTTCAAAATGTTTCAATTTTCCGAGCAAAGAATCAATTCATTTAGGAAATGAATTTAATTTTTAAAGATTTTACAAGGAGAAGAACTACAAAGCCTCATACCGGCTTATTTCATGGAGCGCATTAGCGCTTTGTGATAAATATGCAGGCGTGAAGAATTGAACTTTATGTACCTCATGAATCTTTTTTTTAAGTTTAATTCATTTTCTCATATTTACATTATTTTTATGATGAGTTGCCACGATTTATGTCATTCAATTGTCTTTTTAAAACAAAACATTTTTGCACGTTACTTTTTACGTCAAGTGTGGTTTAATGACGTAACAATGGAAATATTCATGATCATCCATAGTAGTTCATGAGAAAATGAACAGTCTTCTAATTTGCAAAGAATCTTAAGGAAAATATTTGGAAATATAAATATTGTGTTTTTAGTATAAAGCACTCATTTCATACTATGCTTTTTAGTTCTGATTTCTCTAAAAATTACAGTCATCTCATCTTTTACAGCTGTTTGTGGAACTCGGTTATACAATCCTTCTTATTCAATCTGCTGCAATGGAGAGGTAAATGGGAAAGGCTTGAATGCACGTTGCTGTGGAACTACAGCTTTTAATCCTACTTTTAACCGTTGCTGCAATGGAGTTATTTGTTAGATATTGTTATTGGCTTATTCAAATAAACCGTTTCATTATCTTAATGACTAGTGATTTTTTTGCTTGATGTTTTAACTAACTAGAGTTCTTAGTTGTTTTATGGCTCAAAAAAATCTACCCCTACGTGTTTACATACCCGCAATTGAAAAGAGCGTAACTTCGTCAATGAGAAAACAGCAAGATATAAACTTTTTAAATGTTAGGCTTTTCAAATCAATAGTTGAGTTAATTTTTGAGATATGTGATATAATATTTTTGAAAAAGTAGGAAGAAATGGTATTGTTCTAATGTTCTTATGTATATTGCAAATCATAGGCTTTTTAAACCCCAACGTTTTACTAAAAAAATGCAGCTGAAACAATCCGTCTTTTCCTTAAACTACAATATGCCAATAAAGGAATTGACGCGGTTAATATAAGTAATATTCTTAATCTCAAAAGGGTCCAGCCTTGTATTCCACCATATTTAAAGTTAAATACTGTACCTTGTATTTCCTACAAATATGCGTCGACCATTGCTTCAAAACTTCTGAAATATTATCCACCATTGTTTTCATGTTCTTCTTCACACTATAACTATCGTCCTGCTGGACACTTTATTACATGTGACGTAAATATAGTTAATAATGAGCACCTTAGATCACTTATTTTTAAAGGTCCTAAATAAAGGTAACCCTATCCTTCACCTGGGGTCGGAATTTCATTAATACTATGGATTCTATTGAAGATTACGCGAGATGATGGGCCAGATATGAAAAAAGACGTTGACAGAATGGATTAAATGTATCAAATCCATGATAAAATCACGAGTTAAAAGATTGAGAGGCAACATGAACACCATTTATCCTTCTGTATTCAGTAATCCAGAAGTGAAAACAGAATTAGATAGATTACATGACCAGTGCGTACTGGTCCCGGCTGACAAAGCAGGTAACAGCATTATCTTTGTCTGTACGGCCCATTATATGAATTATATGTTAGAAGAACTTTAATTCTACAAGTGGTAATTTAACTTTTCATCATAGTTCCCTTTCTAAGGAAGGATATGGAGATAACAAACAGTATTCAATATCAAAGTCCATAAAACAATACAAAATAGGAGCAGAGCAAACATGGACCTCAAAACATCAGAGGTGGGATCAGGTGCCATGGATGAGTGAGCATCCCCTGCTGACCCCTGCTGCTCGCCGTGTGCTTATTGTCATGATCGTGAAATAACGAAAAAATCCGTCGTCAATTCAGTGTATAAATAAGGGACTAACAATTGGTTTGAAAAACGTCAATCAGCATTTGACTCAATGATAAATTGTATTTGCTGACAAGGTCATTGTATCGACCATAGAACTTAAAAAAATTTTGACTTAAGGTAGGATTCTTCTCTGGTTTCTGACTAGATGAAACATTCAAAGTATATTTGCTTATATGTCTTATATATTGAGGTGAAAGGAATTTAAAAGACCATCTTTTTCTTTCCTCATCACAACTTAAAATAGAAATGGTAAACTGCATTTGAAAACTAGCAGGGACTATATTTTTGGCGGAATGGTGGCGTATGAAAATATTTTCTTTTCTGCCTCTCAAAGTTATAATAGAACAATGAATTTAGTTATAATTTTTACACAATCAAAGTCTTGGAGAAATTTTCAAATGTAAGTTTTGATTAATAATGAGGGACTAAACTTTCAAAATATATCAAATAGATATGATTTTGCAAACAAACCAGAACTTTATTAGCTTTTAAACGCTTCGTATCAAAGTGAAGATATGAGCTAAAAATCCATAAAAAAAGTATTTTTTCTCTCTTAGTAAACGATCAAAACTTTGTGTTTTTGTATCATTTGGTACATTTATAAGACTACTTTATTATATGCAAAAATAAGAAAAAGTTTGATATAAGAAGCATATGAAAATAACTAATATATCCTAAAAAATTAAGAAAAACAGAGAAAATTCGGATTAGCCAATATCCAGTTAAGTTTAATTATTTATGTAAATTTGGTAATGTCATGCTGTAGACCCGATATAGTAATATGTTTTTATGCAAAAAGAACAATCATTTAACTTTTGAAATAGAAGTAGGTATCACTTGATTGGCAAGTTATTTTTTATTCTTAATGTCAAGGAAAAAGATAATGACCTTGACCTGACCTTGCCTCTAATATAAAATGGTAAAATTAAATTTCACTGATACTATAACTTACTGGTATTGTCTTCTTGATTCTGTGAAAATTTCATTGATTTTTGAATATTAGAAATTTGAGAAGAATCCTACCTTAAAACGAGACTGCTGAAATTGTTGATTCATCAACCTCATCAAGGAGAAAATTATTCAAAATCATATGTCCGTATTGAATATTTTGAAAGAACCGAAATGGTCTTTAACTTCCATATATTATTATATACTGTAAACCAACTTTAATTCGCGATGATTTTATTTCGCGATTTACCGAGAGTAAAGTAGTTTGCGACGATTAATTTTCGCGATCAAGCCTTTTTGGGAACTGTTTTTAATAGAAAAAGAGACTTTAAGGCCCCTTTCGCGGCGAGAAATATTCGCGATGACGAGGTTCTCGTGAACCTCGCGAAAATTTCTAGCACGCGAATAAAAGTTGGTTTACAGTATATTAGATTCCGAAACTTCATAAGAATCCATACAAAAATACATTGCAGATTCAGTAAATGTTCAAACAAGCTTCTTTCTTTACTCCTCAATACAAGATTAATACTAGTGAAGGAGAAACTTCAAAAGTGCTGTGCAACAATATATTCAAGAGTGGTAAAAATCGGATGTGGATACTTGAAAATTCCAATGAATATTTGGACAATATGAAATCACAAGATTCCACCAAACTCAACAGCTTTAAACCGTACGACTTTTCAACTTTATACACAAAGTCCAGACTTTTCAATATCATTGACAGCTGCTTTTTCAATAAAAATTGAACTCGTAAATTAACTTACCTTGTCATTGGTCATTTGGAAAAATATTTTGTTTAAAATAATTCTGATTGTACACACTAGTACTCATTAGTCGACATCAAAAAGATGTCTCGGGTTCTGAGTGACAAAATCTATTTTTTCTATTTTTTATGAGACCAGGTCTTCCAACAATCTATTGGAATTCCAATGGTTACCAATTTCATCCCCTTATTAGCATGACCTATTTTTGTACTCATATGAAGCAGAATTTGCGCAATTTTTTACATTTTTTTTACATGAAAAGAAGAAAACACTTGCTGTGGCCTTCAACTCGACATTTAGTTATATCGACGACGTATTGTCAATTTACCATTGTTATTTCCATTCTTACGTCGATACGATATATCTTGGTGAGCTTGAGATAAAATATAACACAGAGTCTCACACATGTGTTTCATACTTGGATATTTTACTTTAAAAAGACGTTAATGGTAATCCAATAGCCAAGTTGATGACTTTAATTTTTCCATCGTCAACTTCCCTTACGTATGCAGGAGTTCATTTATATAAGTTGATTCCATACGCAAAAACATGCCCTACAATTTCTAAAACGAGGTAAATTATTAACAAACAAATTGATGAAACAAGAATATCAGCAATCTCTTTTAAAGTCACCTTTCGTAAGTTCTATAGTCGAAACAATGACCTTGTCAGCAAATACAATTTGTCATTTGGTCAATTATATAATGCTGACTGACGTTTTCATTCGATTTGTTAGTTCATTATTTATACACTGAATTGATGACGTTTTGTCTGTTAGTTTCATTACAAGCGCAATAAACTCAGTTGGTGTGACCGGTCGCCAGAGGATGCTCACTCCTCCATGGCACCTGGCCCCGGGGCCACGAACGTCTTGAGTCGAACTCAAGGGCTGTATTTTACTCAAATTTGAGTTTTTTACTCGAATCGCTGAGTTGAACTCAATAAAGTGTGCCACGAAACTTGAGTCTTGTTCACATAAAGTTTTTTCTAGAGTTTTACTCAAAATATCTGGGATAGCTATGTAGCTGTCTCAGAAGTCGACTCAACACAAAAATGGCTGCCAGGCGCATGATTATGAGAAATATTGTAAGAGTACCTCGTCGTATGCAGGATCGGACAAACCCACTGGAATCTTTGACGGAGGAGGAAATTTTCAGCAGATACCGTTTTAGATCCGCCACCATTATGTTTATTTGCGGTGTTTTAGAAAATGGGTTAAAACACAAAACAAAGAGAAGTTCGCCTCTTCCTACCCTACTGCAAGTGCTTCTGGCCCTGCGGTTCTATGCCACTGGTGCCTTTTATCAGCTGATTGGGGACTCCCTTGCAATCTCGAAGTCGGCAGCAGGACGGGCAGTTCGAGGAGTTACCTCCCTCCTGTGCAATTTGACAAGGCAATACATTCGTTTTCCGTCAGTTCCTGAAATTGCCGAGATACGTACAAAATTTTACTGTTTAGCAGGTATAAATTTCTTTTATATAACATGACAGGTCACAAACTTTGCACAACTTTAACTGGAAAACTGATCAACATATTTTTAGAGGCCTAACGTTCAAACACGCACTATATTTAGGCTCTAATATATTATCTGACAACTGGTGCAAAATAATAGCATGTGGAAAATTATAAAAAATGCACTAACCTCCAATTCTTTTTATTAGTATCTTTATGTAGCTGGAATTTACATCCATTAATTCAAAACAAACATCCATGAAATGATCACACCACGCTCTTTTGAAAGGGAGATAATAAAGTTTAACAGGTTTCGATAGTATGGTGCGCATGTCTTATCAAATTTGTATAAATATTTTTAAGATATATAAACGTGGAGATTTCTTTTTTTTTTTTTTTTTTTTTTTAAAGCTCAATATGTACTAATGTACACAATGGTAAGAAAATGTTTCCTGTATACATGTACTTTAAAGGCTTTCCGAATGTGGTTTGCTGTGTCGACGGTACTTTGATCCGTATTAGATGTCCATTGCAAAATGAGGCTGAGTTTGTTTGCAGGAAAGGATATTACGCTTTAAATGTTCAGGTGACTATTTAACAACTCAGTATACTTTAAAATTTTCCTAAATCGTTTTTATTTAGTGGATGTTGATTGTTGATAGTTTAAAAACGAAGAAAATTAATAAAAGAAAGGGGGGAGGTAAATGCAATTTTTCAGATATGGGTCAAAATATTACAATTCCGGGGTGAATAAAACAAGGTTTATTTAATCTATCTCCATTTAAGATGTCAAAACCTTCATTGAATAATTTCTGCGTACTTATATTAATAAGACTGAAAAGTTCGACGAGTAAAATATGAATAGTCGAAGTTCAAACAATTTTATTAAAACAAATATTGAATATCAATAGTCTTGTAGATTCATATTGTAAATATAAAAAATAGTTTATATCACTTCTTTTGCTTCTAAAAATCACTCCAAAGCTAAAAAAAATCTGTTTAACCTTCTATTTTTGGTTGATGAATAAATTACAATATTGAGACAATCTGCTATTATGGTGTGGCGAGGCATGTAAATGTTTTTTTTGAAAATAATAAATCCTTAAATTCAGTTGTTCGATTCGTAGGCCTTAATTTTTCTCAATGAGTTGGTGTTATCAAGAGTATACAAGCTGATCCGCGATTTTTTTTTCAGAAGCTGACGAATTCGAATGACATAACTTAATATGATGAAATATTTTCAGTAAAGTATAAATAGCAGTTTTGTAATTACAAACAATGTTTTTGACTGGCTTTAAATGTCATACACAAATAATTTCAGGGAAAACAAACACGATTACTATTCAATTCCAAGTAAAATGCGATAGACAATTATCGTAAAATATTTCTGATTTTATTTTAAATGAACCCTCTTTCTTTCTCAATCATTCTTTCCGATCTACGCTTTATTATTCATTATTGCAGAATTATTTTTTTTCCTTAGATGGCCTGTGATGCATCTTTCCGTTTCGTAAATTGTGTTGCAAAATGGCCTGGGAGCGTTCACGACTCACGTGTTTTTAAAGAGTCGTCTCTTGCCAGATTGTTTGAGACTGGTAAGACGTAATGTGATAAGAATAATTTAACTATTAATAATGAGTTTGACATTGACACGGATGCTTGAGTTGAATAAAAAAAATTTAAAAAAAAGATTTTTTTTCATCAGGTGCCCGCACAGGATTAATACTGGGAGATTCGGGTTATGCGTTAAGGAGGTATTTGATGGTTCCGTATCTGGTTCCATCGAGCAGAGCCGAGGAGAAATTTAACACTGCTCTGTGTCGCACTCGGGTAACAATAGAACAGGCTTTTGGAATCTTAAAAAGAAGGTTTCCATGTCTCCAGATAGGTATGTTATACAGTATATATATTTATCTTGTATTCCTAGACCCTCCATTGATAACATATAAGGAGGGGGTCAATGAATGTTCCCATTGTAAATTACGGAAATAAATTATAGAAGAAAATGTTATTTTCTGTTTAATTTTTCTTTTTTTTGTTTTAATTATTTCCCCCCTCTAAACGGTTTATTTTCTTCAATAAAGGATTACGAGTTCAACCCGAACAAGCATGTGAAATTGTTGTTGCCTGTGTTGTTCTTCACAATCTCGGCATCGAGCGACAAGACATCATTGATGTGCCCCCTGTGACTGGACAAATAGTTGATGAAGCTGTGTTGCCGACTGATGCAGGACGCAATGAGGGAAAGGCAGTTCGAGACCACATAGCCCGTACTTTTTTTGGAAATTAAGCAGAAAATAAAAAGAAACGTTAAAATCAGTATGAATAATTTATTTTAATTTAATAATCTCTCTTTTTGAATACGCAAGAGCTCCATTTCTTCAACCAACTTCTCCTTTTTCAGCTTCAATACCTCCATCTCCATTTCCATCTTCTTCTTTTCTGTCATTAGTAAGTCTTTCTGCAGTTCGATTAAACTTTTGGTTTTCTTTTCAGGCCCTTTCTGACTTTTTGCTGCGCAGGAGTTTTGAGTACTGGAGATACATGTAGCTGAAGTTGTGGAGTTAGAGGCAGACTCTCCAGACGAACAATCCACCTCCATGTCTTTAAAATTAAACACAATTCATGCAATGACTTATGACAGTTTTTTGTATTATTTATATCGTGTTTGGCATAAATGTCTCTCATTTTAACTTGTTATAAGATTACAATAAAATATGTTCAAACCATTAAGACAGTATTCTTACCACCAGAATCAAAACCAGAGTCCAATCCCTGCATTGACGGCCTTCCCTCCAACGTATTCAGCATGGCTTGCTCAACAGGGGTTGGTGATGGGGGCTTTGGACCTCCACCTGTCTTGGGTCGTTTCATTTGCGACAGTTTGTCCTTTGCTATTAAAATCAATAATGAATAATATTTTTTAGAAACTCCCTTGTAAATTTTTAATTTAAAATCGTTATCGATACATGTACGTATATACATTTACTATGAAACGATGCTATAATAGACAATGTTTGATATCGACAAATATTGTATAACTGAGTATATCAAAACGGAAATACCTGTAAGACTTTAGTGTTGATATACATGTACACATAATACATATAAATATTATTTATCTTTAAATTAATAATTTTACAGATTTTGAACTTTTCTGTATTAATTAAATTGACCTTTAACTTTGTCTTATTTAAATGAAAAGTCAGGCAAATCGGTAATTGTTTAAGATTTTTAATATCTATGAAACGCGATTTATTTAAATTTATTATACTTTTCAGGAAATTTCTACCTTTATAAAAAGTTATAAAACAAATAGAAAGATTTTTTTCAATTTTTGTTATCAAAAAGATACGCCAATATGACTTAAACTGTAATGCGTTTTGTATTTATTCGGAATAGTAAAAATCGTATGTATCTTAGGTACGTACCTCTGGTTTTCAAATTCGCATATTGCTTGGAAGCCTCCTTTCCTGTCCGAAGACAAATACCTACTCTGTAACACAGAAATAAACCGTAAATAAAACAAATTGTCATAAGAAATCTAGTTCAATACTTGAAACTCTTCAGTGTTTTATTTTATAGCTTATCTAAATCTTTTGTTAAGAACAAGAATTATTTATAACAAGTGAAATGATGATCATGTAACAAACTTCAAACTTGCAGCTATGAAATATAAAACTGGTCCAGAAATGATTACAAACATCAGCCACCTAGCATCGTTTTTGAAAGTTGGAGTGGGGGGCAGCCAGAGAATTTTTTCACTCGAAAATTCTGTTTCGTGTGTGTGTGTGTGTGTGTGTGTGTGTGTGTGTGTGTGTGTGTGTGTGTGTGTGTGTGTGTGTGTGTGTGTGTGTTGTTGGGGTGGGGGTGGGGGGGGTGTGTTAAAAACCAAATTTTTCAATGCCAACTTTTAGTACCATTTTTTTCAGTCAATGCTACATTTCCCTATTATCAATTACTTTCTATAGTATATAGTGCGGGGGGGGGGGGGGGGGGGGGGGCCTTTCAATGAACATTTCCAGTTGGGAAAACAAGGGGGGGGGGGGGCTGTACATGTAGCTTGAAGTACAATTTATAGATACCATGTTACATGGTATCTATATATAGTAACAGGTGTTTTCCGTTATAAAAAAAACTTGAGTCGGCGGTATGGTCGATAATTATAAGACAGCTAGGCCTATAGCTCTTTTAGAATGTATAAATAATATAAATAAATACATTATCAAGGAAAGAAAATTAAAACATACTCATTTACTGCCCTGGCCACATTTTCCCAGGCCTCTTCTCGCTCTCTTTTCCCTCGGCCAGGTCCTTTAAATTTCCCGAAAAGCGTCTTTTCATTTTTTGTTACTTCTTCCAACAGAATATTTTGTTCCAATTCACTCCAAGTTGGTTTTCTTTTAGGATTTGGAGTGCTAGAGGCCAAAGGTGTAAGTTCGCAATCTTCAAACTGTATTTTGTTTACGTCTAAACTTAGAGGAGTTTCTTCTATTAAACTACTTTGCGGCAAAATTATGTCATATATTACCGAGTCTAATGGAACCCCTTCCATTTTGCTTAGACAGGCGCTCCATACACATGTAACGTCATCAAAACAAATATGACGTCATAGTTATATGTTATTATGCAGAAAATCATGAATGAAACGGAAAAATGAACACAGAAAAGGCGTTTAAAGGTTTTTGAATTTATTTTTATTGGTAAGACCTCTTATATCATTAAAAACAATTTGAGTTTCGTGCAGAGTTTTGTTACTCTGGTGAGTTGAGTTTCCTTAGCGTTCGTGGCACACTTTTTTCAGTCGCAACTCCGGAGAGTAAAGTAAAGTTTACTCTACACAGATTTGAGTTGAGTAATATAAAATGTTCGTGGCCCCGGGGCCAGGTCCCACTTCTGATGTTTTGGAGGTCCGTGTTTGCTCTGCTCCTATTTTGTATTGTTTTATGAACCTTTGATCTTGAATTCTGTTCGTTATCTCCATATGTTTCATTTAAAAAATATATAAATTTAAAAAAAAAAAAAAAGGTATCTGATTGACATATTTTCCCGAAGTACAAAAAAAATCTTCATTAGAGGATGTTCTGGTATCTAAATCCTGTCTGAATAATAAAACTTTGTGAAAAAAAAAATTCATCCATTTTTATATTAAGGGACCACACTAAAAATGCAGGGGGTTCTGAATAAATTTCCATGAAATGGCGTCAGAAGCTTTCCTAAAGTCAATCACAAGCAATAAAGCTTTTATAGGTTTTCCTCTTCTATGTACAGCATAATATCATAAATCAAAAGTTTTTCTCCTATGTAGAAATAAAGCCAGTATGATCGCTATTTATTTATTAATTTATTAGTCAAGGTTAATTTTAATTCTGTTAGTAAAAGTGCATGATGAATTTTTGTTTACAATTTTTAAAAACCTGAAGTCATCTCGTTTGTCAAACAATTTAATCAAATGTTGTACTTTTGAGTTTGAATACTATCTGTTATGTCCATTTATACCATTCGGTTTCTTTCTAGATTCATTCCTGAAAAGTACACATTAGCTGGTTTGATTGACTTACGTGTACAGAACTATAAATATTAGTTAAAAGTCAATTAAGTTAATATCATATCAAAAGAATGATACTTTGATTAATTTACAAGGATGTATTGTATCAATATACATGTTATGGAACATAAAACAGTTTTAAATCATTTCACACGATCCCATCTATGATATTTTAGAGGTCAAGTTTGCTCTGCTACTTATGTTAGAAACATATGGATATGACGAACAGTTTTCAAAATCAAAAGCCCATAAAACAATACAAAATTGGAGCAGAGCAAACACGGACCTCCAAAACACCAGACATGGGATCAGGTGCCATGGAGGTGTGAGCATCTCCTGTCGGCCGGCCACACCCTCTCGTGCTCCTTGTCGTGATCTAGAATAAACGGAAAAATCCGTCGTCAATTCATTGTGAATGACTAGGACAATGATAGACTACCGAGTTCTATGTGACCAATGTTAGGGGGATAATAAATGTGGTGATGAAATTAATGACATATCTATTTTGAATACAACATTCTATAGAGAGTAATTAAGCAACGGTGAAGCAATGACAAATCATGTTTTCAATAAGCTAAAGAAAAGACGTAATATACAGTAACTAAATGGGTTAGAGCACAACATGCGTTTTGTTGGATCAAATGACCAAAATGTTTGCCTGAGACAAACAGTCCGATTCAAGACCATCAGGATCAGATGCTAGTCCCTACTAATAAATAGCATCATTTAAACTTAAGTCAGACAAATTAAATTTGGCATATCCCATGGACAAAAGGTAGAATCATTGAAATAAATGACTTCTTACTACTCTTTGTAATACATGGGACATGAAGAATTATGAATCACTTAAACTGTTTTCGAGTTTACTTTGTAACCCTTATTATTAAAGTGCAGTGAGGAGTACGTAAAAATGTTCGTTTGATTGACAGGCTATGGGCATAAAATCACAAATTACAAATAATAAGTAATTTATTTTGAAAAATGACATAATGGAACAGGATGTAATATGTGCATTGAATTCTATTTGCTGCACACATATATAAATAAACAAAACTCATATATATTAATGTAATTTGTGCCAGTATATCTCTGAGGGGACAGACTTGAAGATAGATTAATGTATATGGTTGATTTTTGTTTAATTATTTACATACAGGTTTTTTTTTAATCTTCATCAAAACATGAAGAAAAATCAAAATTAATTGATTGTATTTAATCAAAATTTTTACATGTTGTAATTAGCTCCTTTTTTTTATTGCAGTGACCTCTTTACGGGACCAAAGCTTTTTTAGCGATGAATTTTTGTCTAATGGTCGCAATCCTTCTTTGCATTCCGACTGCAGATTCAGTTTTAGGCCGAGGTTTGATATTTTTTTCCTTCTTCTTTTTAGCTTATTATATACTGAAATGCAAAAGAAACGCAATGTCTTACTTTACAGGGAAATAATTATGTAAAGTGAAGAATTTTGCATCTAAAATCATAGATATCTTTAATTTGGTAAATATCGGTAATTTAACGGCTGAACGATTTTTATACCATAATCGGAAGTCAAGTTTGAGTCTGCTTAACAGAAATCAAAAATTACATGTTTAACAAAACCTTTGGCAATATTATGGAGTTTCAAGAGTTAGTGCTGTTTATCTTAAGTAATGCTGCAATATTTCGAAACATAAAATCTCCATTCGTTTCCCGTAACGATGCTAAGGCTTCTTGAAAATAGCTTCAGTTTGCATTTCCATTGCTCTAGCTGAAATTTTCATTGTAAAGATGGAGAGTTGATGATGCAAAATTACACTACATTACGCTTCAAAGAGGTGCTACGTATCAAATTCATAAATGATAGACCTTGGACTTGAAGTCCAAGGGTTACTATAATGCGCTAAGTTAGAGAAAATTCGACCCAATCATCTGAAAAACAGGCATTTAAAACTGGCAAAGAATAATTCCTTCGCTCAGATCTCGATATTGATTAACCTATTGTATCATAGAAATTAAGCTGCAATTGTTGTTTAGGGCAGTCTTGAACGTTGTAATTGAATGACAAGGAGGAAGGTGTTTTAACAGTCATATGTTACTAAATAAAGATAAACATTTAACATTTTTTCAAATCTCTGATGTTCTGAAAAGTGAGTTTAGCCTTATTGTATTCTATTTTGAAAATCATCAGATAAAAAATTCAAACATTTGTAGATTACTGCTCGTTGCGTTTCTTTTGCGTGTCAGTATATTATAGCAAACGTTGTACTGTCCGTTTTGATCTAACGCTTGTCGTTAAAACAGATACTCCATTTAATATTCAGTCTAGTTTACCAATGCTGATATGTATCATTAAGATTGAATCGTGGTAAAAAGCAATTTTTGTGAATTTATTTAATAATGCTAGTATATTAAAGCTGATCATAGATTTATTTTCTTCTTATTTTTACTAAATACATCAAACGTTTTCATACCACACAACAGGGACTTTTGTATTTGTTTTAACATACATATATATTTGTTTAATTTTTTTGTTTTTCGGAAAATCAATCTATACTCATCACTTATTTTTATTTTGCATTTTTATCTTTGATATCGTGAAGGTTCGACGAATTTCTTTAATCATTGAATTCATATTTTGGGATGTCTTCGGGCCTATAACACACCTGGCCGTTCCGACAAATTGAATACCGCGCGTTAGCGTGGTACGATAATTTGTCGGCACGGCCAGGACCGAAGACATCCAAAAATATGAGTTCAATGCTAATATTTACATTCTTTAATTTTTCCTCTTAAGAATTGTTTATTTCGATAATTTTTGATGCGAATTAATCGCCCTTCAAAACTGGTGTGCCGTTGTGACGTTTGTGACGTTGCAAAGTTTAATAACGGAAACGAACGTTACTAGGGGAAAAAGTGGCTATTAATTTTAAACGCACATTTGTTGATTTTTACGTTAATTTAACAGAGTAAATTATTTTTATTAGATTCTGTCAAAACAATGTACATTTTGGTGTTCTTAGAGTATTGAAAATGCATATAAGTCCTACTGTGTATTCTAACGCGCGATGACAAGGTTTCGCGTGTGTTATAGAAATTTGAACGTTGTGGATTTCTAATGTATTTCATAAGGAAAATTACAGTGAATGTAAATATTGTTATATACAACGCTTTTCCTATGTATAATTAAAGTATATCTAGTGGTGCTTGAAATGTGTTGAACATTATGCCGTCATCAATATGCACGTGTTTTCGACGATTTATCATTTTCACTATGTGACGTCATTCATTTCATGTTTGAGTATTTCTGAACACCAATTTTAATGCACATTAAGAAGGATATTCCTATTACCTATATTTATACGAGTACTTTCTGTTATGCATTACAAAAATAGCATATTATGTTACTCTGCATTTCAGTATATCTTATTTAAAACAATTCAATTTACAGCGATGTAAATGTCCAAAAGATATACTTGAAGGAGTCAGATATATATATAATTACATATAAGAAGTTCAGGTATCAATAGCTTACTATTCGAAACCATCGAATAAGTAGACAATTTGAGGAATTTTTTTTTCTTTAGACAGTAGAATTCTCTTTCATTCATTCGATAAATGGCATCGTTTAGTTAGTTAGAAGGACTTTAAGACTATGGTTAGGTGCGAAAAAATATTGAGTGCAAGAATATCGGGAAAATCCGTCGACAATTCAGGGTAAAAAAAATGACATAAGAATTAAATTGTTTGAAAAGCGTCAGTTTGCATTGGACTTACTTGTAAAATAGATTATAGTTGCTGACAATGTCATTGTATCAACCATAGAACTTATACGGAGTAATGATTTTAAATAAACGAAGCTGTTGATATCTTTGTTTCGTCAATTCGTTTGTAAATAGCTTGCCTGGTTTTGATATTATTTTCATAAGTAGAACGTGTTGTTGTGTTTCGAATCAATTAAGAGATATTAGCCTTGTAAATTTTGCCATTGAATCGTACACACCTGTGAAGAATATTTTGTTGATTATCTTTTACAGCTGTTTGTGGAACTCAACCATACAATCCTGGTTATCAAATATGCTGCAATGGAGTAATTAATGGGAAAGGTACGAACAATCTTTGCTGTGGAACTCGTTCATACAACCCTGGTTATCAAATCTGCTGCAATAATGTAGTTAATGGGAAAGGCTTGAACATCCTTTGCTGTGGAACTCGTTCATACAACCCTGGTTATCAAATCTGCTGCAATGGAGTAATAAATGGGAAGGGTACGAACAATCTTTGCTGTGGAACTCGGTCATACAATCCTGCTTATCAAAACTGCTGCAATGGAGTAATAAAGGGGAAAAGTTCGAACAATCATTGCTGAGGAACTAAAGCTTTTAATCCTACTTTAAACCGTTGCTGCAGTGGTGTTATTTGTTAGATAATATCTTTGGCTTATTCAAATAAACCGTTCCATTATCTTTATAACTATTGATTTTTTGCTTGATGTTTTAAATAAATAGACTTCTGCTTAGTTGTTTCATGGCTCAAAATATCTACCCCTAAGTGTTTACAGACCCACAATTATGCCAATGAGAAAACAACAAAATATAAACTTTCCTAAATTGTAGGCTTTTCTAATCAGTTTTCAGTTGAGGTAATTTTTAAGATACTTGATAAACCAATTTTAAATGAAAGAAGAAAAAAGTGATCAAGCTCACAAAAATCATGACCCCCCCCCCCCCCCCCACACACACACACACACTGTACATGCCAAATTTCCCGGAAAAAATTAAGGAATCGGAATTTCCTGGTAATATGCACATCGACACATTAAATGTCTGCAAAGTTTGACGCAATGGTGTGCAGCGGTTTATGAAGGGTTGCGCTGACAACTGTTCATCTCTATATTCAAGATATAACCCAAAATCAAAGTTTAAAAGTGCCAGAAAAAATAAAGGAATCGACATGTTTTTGTAATATTCAAATTTAGGTACTTTGTACTAAATATCTGCAAAGTTTGACCAAATTCTGAGCAGTGGTTTCAGAGAGGTAGCGCTGACAAACTGTTAACCTCTACAGCTGCTCTATATGGCCAAAAACTAAGTTCAAAGTGTCGAAATTCCCAGAAAAATAAAGGAATCGGAATTGTTTTGTAAAATGCACATCTACACATAGTGTCTTAAGGACAGATGATATAAACAAAAAATGGATGCCTGGATTCGTATATATTTTTTAGTCTAATTCCATGGCAAATGATGCAAATAACAAATTTATAGAATATAAAGAAACCGTAAACCTGATGTGGTGTTCAAAAGTCTGCCCTTTTGCAACCTGTAACCATCCTTATTAATCTATACAGATATGTTTAACTCCAAATCCCACTTTTGTGCAAATTTGAATAAAAAATTAAAAACAACGCGGTGAAAATTATTCATTTTACTCATTTAAACAGGACCCAAGTTATTATTTTCCAGTTCTTTGACAAAAGTTTGTTTGTATCATCTGTCCTTAAATATCTGCAAACTTTGACAAAATTCTGTTAAGAGGTTTAAGAGGAGTTGCGCGAAAGAAAATACTGTTCAAACAACCCCTTTGTTCATCAAACATCAGTATATCAACAAATAAATTGACACAGATAATATTAGTGATCTCTTCATCTTTTTAACCTTTTAGTCACAAAGGGCCCAGTCTAGTATTCCGCCATATTTCAAGTTGAAGTTCACTTCTTGTATGAAATATATATGTGAAAATAACGAACGGTATTTGTGCTCAAGAGTCCAAAAAACATTACAAAATAGGAGCGGAGCAAAACAGACCTCAAAATTATCAGAAATGGGGTGAGCATCTCATGCCCACCGGTCACACCCGCCGTGTTTGTCATGTCCGGGGAAGAATTTGTGAAAAATCCGAAGACAACTTTTTTGTGCAAATAGTGGCCCTCACAATTAGCGTGAAAAATGTCTGTCACCATTTTACTTTATGGTTGGTAGTATTAGCCGACAAGGTTATTTTATTGACCTTAAAACTTACAAATTGGTGACTTCTGATATTCTTATTTCATTGAGTCCTCTACCAAAATTGTGAAATTCTTGGTACCAAGGTCAGAGGTTCTCTTTCTATGGCGGGGGTCTTTTGAATGTATAGTGAAAATGTATTTTTTTTTTAAAAATACCATGGTCCTGAATATGAAGCCAATGCAGGATGTACATAGTTCTGATGTAGAATTCTTTTAAAATTGTGAATTTTCTGTCTCCTGGGATAGGGGTTCTTGTGTTGGGGAGTCTAATGATTATATAGTAAAAATGCATTAATTCTTAAAAAATCTTCTCCTCTGCTCCCTGGAATTAAATCAATGAACCACATACATACGTTTTGCTGAGGAAGGGAACCTTTTCTAAAATTGTGAATTTCACGGCCCTATGGGCACAGGTTCTGGAGTTAGGGCGTGGCTCTATTGATTATATAGAGAAAATGCATTAATGTTTTGAAACTTTTCCTCTCTGCTACTGGGTTTTAAACCGATGAACGACATGTATGTACTTAGTTGCAATGAGGGGAGAAGCTTTTTTCAAATTTGTGAATTTCAGGGCCCCTGGGGCAGGGTTCTGGTGCTAGGGCGGGGCTCTATTGATTATAAAATTAAAATACATGATTTCTTTGAAAAAAAATCTGTTTCTTTGCTGTTCGATGTTATGCTAATGTTCTAAGTCAGATCTATAATGAAGAAATGTGCCTCTTTCAAAATGACTAATTTCATGGCCCCTGGGTACATGTAAGGGGTACCGGAGGGGGTTAATATTCTGAAAATGAATTAATGCTTTGAAATCTGCTCTTTGGTATTAGTTTAAAAAATGTTAATTTAATTAAAAGGCTGTGACCATAATATCACTTTAGAAATGAAGTAATTTATTAAACAATTGACATAATGGACCAGGATGCAAGATGTGCACTGAAGTCTATTTGCTGCATTTATATATAAATATATTTGCATATATATGTAATATGTTTCAGTGCTTCTCTGGGAGGACAGGCGTCAGGATAGATTATGGTACATGATTGATCTTAGCATGTTTTTTTTTTTTTTACAGACAAATGTATTTTAAGATACTTTTGAGAAAATGAGGTAATTTCAAAGGATTGTTTTTAATATAATATTTCCAGGTTCTAACTCGATCTTTTTTTTTATTGCAGTGACTTCTTTGCAGGACCAAAGCTTCCTTAACGATGGTTTTATGTCTAGTATTTGTATTCCTTCTTTACATTCCGACCGCAGAATGCCTTTTAGGCCGAGGTTTGATATTCATTGATGTTTCTTAAAGCCTACTAGCAAACGCTTATCATAAGAACATTTACTCCATTTAATTTTCTGTCAAGTATACCGATGCTGATATTTATCAATGAAATTCAATGGTAGAGAAAAAATATCACCATGGTGAAATCATATCAAAATTTATTATATGATTGAATAATTTCCATCTCTCTGATTGGCTGAGATCCAACTATGTAAGAAAAATACTACGTTGTATTGACCTGCACGTGACGTTCCAGGTCAATACAAGGATTTATTTCCTCTACATTGATCTAAAAATATATTGGGAAATTCCAGATTGATACAAATTGATTTGGAAAGCTATTTAAACTACTATAACTTTTTTTTCATGTGAAGAAAACATAAGCAATGATATATTTTCAGCTGAGGGTGGTAAGAGGGGATGCAGGAACACTCCTCCAACACTTTTACTGAACAACAATTTTTAATTTTTGGCAGTCAATCTCCTTCCTTTAAAAAACTATCCTAGAAAAGAGACTAACATTAATTTTTTTTTTTTCGTAGCAACTAAAATTGATTTTAAAAAAAATAAAAACTTTTTAAAAAAATTAATACGACCTTTTCTCTTAATTGTATTTGGATAGGGCTTAATTAAATTCATAATGCTTTTATCATTTATTAATGAATCATATAATAAAACAATTATTGCTGTTTTTCGGTCAATACAATGATTTAGCCATCTTCGAAGTACAATATTCACCTAGCCCTCCGGGCTCGGTGAATATTGTACTCCTCAGATGGCTAAATCATTGTATTGACCTCAAAACACAACAATAATTGTATAATATTACATGGTATCATATTTATTTTATTATCTACTAAATATTATACTTTTCAGACCAGACGACGAAAGGGATTGTTTACCCTTTTTAAGCACTGTCCCCATCTATAAAATGTTGTTTTGTTATTTAATGCCCTTTTAACATATTTATTTTTTGGTAATTTATCTAATCAATCACCGTTCATCAATTATTTTTAAATTGCATTTTTGACTCTGATATTGTGCGTGTTCGACGAGTTTCATTGCTATTTACAACATCTTTCCTCATAACAAAGTCCCGTGGGGATCCGGGTTAGAATAGGTCCTCAGTACCCCCTTGCTTGTCGTAAAAGGCGACTAAATGGGGCGGTCCTTCGGATGAGACCGTATAAACCGAGGCCCCGTGTCACAGCAGGTGTGGCACGATAAAGATCCCTCCCTGCTCAAAGGCCCTGAGTGCCGAGCATAGGCCTAAATTTGCAGCCCTTCACCGGCAATGGTGACGTCTCCATATCAGTGAAATATTCTGGATAGGGACGTTAAACAGTATACAATCAATCCTCATAACAAAAAAAAAAAGCATTAAGTTAAGAAATTACTTAAGAGCTGTCTCTATTATAATTAAAAGCTATCAATTTGCGGAAAATCAATATTACTTTGATATATCATAACCGGTAGTATTGACAACGGATTTTCATGACTTGGAGCACGGCGGATGTGACTGGCAGGCAAAAGATTCTCACATCTCCATGGCAACTGATCCCACTTCTGAAAATTTGGAGCCCCTTGTTTGCTCTGCTTCTATTTTGTATTGTGTTTTGGACTTTTGATCTTGCATACTTTTCGTTATCTCCATATGTTGCCTTTGTTGTCAATAAGGCAGTGTTAAGTTACACCCCATAGAACTTCAATCACCTATACCATGATTGCTGGAAATGCAAATTGCTTGTAAATATATATATCTAAAAACAATGTGTATAACTTAGGTTCAGCTATTGGTGCCAATATATTTGTATCAACCATAAAACTACGGATTTATGACTTTAAATGAGACTGCTGATATTCTTGTTTTATCATGTTGTTTGTTAATAATTTTACCTCATTTTAGAAAATTTACGTACGTAGAAAATGCACTTGCGTATCGAATCAACTAAACTCCGTATGCAGGTGATGAAGGTTTTTTGCTGCATAAGTAATGGAAGTTGACGATAGAAAAGTTAAAGTCATCACGTTTATCATAGAGCTTAGTTGCTAGAACACCATTTACGGTTTTTTTTTTCAACTAAAATATCCAAATATGAAACAGATGTAAGACTGTTGTGTCATTCATATTTAACACAGCAGGATATTTCGTTTTGACATAATCTGACAATACGCCGTCTATATATCTGAATGTCGAGTTGAGGGCCAAAGCAAGTGTCTTCTTCTTTTCATATACAAATGTTTGGACAAATTCTGGACAAAAAAAAATGGAAATAGGTCTTCGATATAGCTAAATGTTGAGTTGAAGACCATAGCATGTGTTTTTTTTTTCACGCATAAGATTTTGCAAAACTTCTGCTTTATATGAATTTATTTGATATGCGATGTCAAATGTAAAATGAAGACAAAGATAGTTCTTTGAAATGTCAGTAAAAATACTTTAAAAAAATTATTGTTCCTCGGACACGATGCATTAGTTATCATGTATTAAATTTTAACCGCATGTATTTGTAATTATGCGCCTTTAGCGTTAAAAATTGTCGAAACATGCTTTAAAAAATCAGTCGGCTAGTATTGTTTTCATATAATAAAACAGTAATTGAATGGGTATGAGAATAGATAGGAGGTATAAAACTGTTTCCTGGGGCGGCGAATTATATAATAATGTATAAATAAATCTTTAGCATAAGACAGAGTACACATGAATATACCCGAATGAAAATGTTTTATGATTAACAGAACTTTACCCTAGCTTACAATTGTATACTATACGAGTAGTAAACTATACGTCAACTATTATTAATTGTAGTAATCCGTATTGAATATGCTGTAATCTTGATGTTTTGATTTACCATAAAATTTCATTCCGGAACTTTTATAAGATTTAATATCTTAGAACTAAACGCCATTGATATAAGTTATGGAAATTTTAATAACAGTAAATATACTTAGAGGAACTATGGTGAAAAACATTGTTTTACACTAAACTAGTACATATTGTATTTTTGAAAAAGTAGTTTTCTGTGGTACGTTTGTGTAATAGTGAGTTTATACAAATTTATACAAATTGAATTAATGTCATTCATGTATGGAATTTTGTGTCATAACATATAAGTTGAAGAAAAAAATCAATTGTTAAGCTTGAGAAATTTAAGTTAATAGCTACAGACATACAAATACACCAAAGCTTGGTTTTCAGATGCATTGGTATTTGTTCCTTATTGTCCCCTGCTTTCGCGAAAGCGAGGGGACATTAAATCTCATTCGTCTGTCCGTCCATCCGTCCGTCTGTCCGTCAGTCTGTCCGTCCGTCACAAAAACTTTCACCTTGCCCATAACTTTTGATTCAGTGGAGCTATGACTTTCATATTTCATATGTGTATTCCTTGTGACAAGACCTTTCTTTGGGTTCCACCAAATTTGACCTTTTGACCTTGACCTTCGAGTTTGACCCACTTTTACACAAAAAATCCAAACTTTTATTTTGGCCATAACTTTTGAATAGTAGGTTCTAGGACTTTCATATTATGTATTCTTTGTATCAAGACCTTTTATTGGATACCAATAACTTTGACCTTTTGACCTTGACCTTGGAGATTTCCGTACTTAGGAAAAAACATTAACCTTGACCATAACTTTTGATTGGCAAAGGCTAGGGCTTTCATACTTCATGTATATAATTCTTGTGAGAAGACCTTTCATTAAATACCAACAACTTTGCCCCTTGGACCTTGACCTTGGAGTTTGACCTACTTTTCAAAAACTTTGACCTTGGCCACACCTTTTGAACAGTAGATAACAGGACTTTCATATTTCACATATGTATTCTGCGTGGCAAGACCTTTCATTTCATAACAACAACCTTGACCTTTTGACCTTGACCTTGGAGATTTTTTGTACTTATGAGAAAACTTTAACCTTGACCATAACTTTTAAATGGTAAGGGCTAGGGCTTTAATACTTCACATACGTAATTCTTTCGAGAAGACTTCATAGGATATCAAGAAAATTAACTCATTGACCTTAGCCTTGGAGTTTAGTGATATTTTCTAAAGAGATGACTTATGAAAGGGCGTTCATATTAGACACAAAATGTCATAAAAAATGACATCCCACCCATAAAGACACCGAAAGCGGGGGACCGCAATTCTTTGAATTTGCTTGTTTATCCAAATGTTAAAATTATTCGACTTTTCCACCAAGGCGTCGCCTGCGCAAGTCTTCTTTTCAACGTCCTGTCAATTTATAAAAGTTGTAAAATGCACTCTGATTGGTAAGTAAATTATGGTGAATTAAAATGAAATAAAAAAGTTATAGTAACATAACATTTCTTTTTGATTAGATAGTAACCCACTAACTGAAAACAATGCCCATATGATATATTTTTACCCCAAATCAAACCAACCCCTACGCCTCACTCCATCTGAACTCCAATGTCTCAGTCCATCTGACATTTCATGTTGATCTTCATCCACTGTAAAATATCTTTACAATTGAAATGCCTGCAAATATTTAATATTTTTGTTTCCATTTTTTAACGCGTTGTACATGTAACTATTCAATTTCATTGTAAGACTGAAGTTAAAATTGAAAGAGGAGGGGGCTAGAGTTTGCTTCATATCCACTAACTACTGTTGATCCAGAAAAAAGGGAGAAGGATTTAATAAATATCAACACGGGGTTAAATGTGTGCAGAACATTACATAATTAATAATTCGTAATCTGTAGCAAACGTAATTTAAAGAACGATTTTTTTTTATTTTATGCAATATAAAATGATTTGGAACAGTCTACGCTTTTTTATACACAGCTTCGCAGAAATAATAATTCATTCCTTATAATTTAATTTCCAACACGAAATATTTCAAAATACAAATTTTATTTCGTAAAAATAATACAATTTTAAATTTAACAGCGGAAGAAAACTTCATCCTAGTGAAAAGGAAATCTAGAGATCGACGAGCTTCAATCCTCCCAATCGACGACCATTTGTTCGGAAGTCAAAAACTCAAGTTCTGTAGTGTAGGCTATCTACTTGGATGTGAAATAAAAGACCCATTGGTGAAAAACAGAATTTGATATAGTCAAAAACTCAAGTTCTGTAGTGTAGGCTATCTACTTGGATGTGAAATAAAAGACCCATTGGTGAAAAACAGAATTTGATATGAATCCAGAGGAAAAAGGTGGATGACTGTAAAGCAATCGGTATTTCTGCTGATGTTGTTATTGGAACTGAGACGTCAAGATGTTTACATGTGACGGCATGACAGTGTCATTTCTTTCCATTTGCGGACGATCAGATTGGACAAAGCTCTACTCATTGACTCCTTCTGGTAAGTAGCGCATTCTCGGCTTTAACTTCTTAAATCCTCTGACACGCACTTTGTCGAAATGACGTCCAATGTCATGGACATTGCGATTAATTGCTGATCTTATGCTCTTGTATGTATTACTTGATATCCTGTTGCTTGTTCTTTTATCATAGATTATCATCTTTTTTCAATGGGTTTTGCTGTAGTCTTTGCATAATCTTTTTCAAGTTGTTTATTCAGCTCAGTAGCGAAAATTTTGTAAAAATCAGTCCCAAAGCTTCAACACAAAAAGAGGGACCTATTTTATCAATTTATCAAGTGATATTTCATATCAATCCAGATAGCTTAATCGTGAAGCAACCGTGCAATTTGTGTGGGCAATTTGGGTTCAAGTCAAATCTGGATATTAAAAATGTTGAAGACTTGATATAATTAACATTTATAAAAGTTAAAACATGCAATTACCTTTTGACAAATTTACTCCCCACTTTGTATTAAACTTTGTAGCTTTTGACTGCCTTCTTTCTTTTAATTCCTGCAGCTCTGTTTCATTAACAGTTTTGAATCTTTTTTTCCTTCAGTCTGCGTCTGGGTCTCTAGGCATGGTTTCCTCTATTTTTGTAGGATTTAAAACCATTTCGATCTCTTCTTCAGTCTCCTTTATAGATGTTGATACATCAAGTTCCCCATCAAATATTTGATGAAGGGTTTCCCAATCAATTTCTTTAATTTCAACATTTTCTCAAACCCCCAGCATGTCAAAATCTGCCATTGTGCAGACGACAGCAAATCACAACTCATATAGTTCCATCTTATTAGTGCCTTGACTATTTATTTACATATTAATTGTGTAATTTACTATACGATGGCACCAAAAAAATTAAAAGAATTTCTTTAAAAAAATATTTATTTTTTTAAAGTTTTTACTACAAACTCTAATGTAAGCAGGAAGTTATGGTAAAAAAAGTATTTCCGTCTCACTGTTGCCAAGACATGCAAGAGGGCATGGCTCTATACCTACATTCTTTATACTATTTAAAAAATAGTCATGTGACTGTCTAGTACAAATAAATTACACTATTTAGACTAAATTAAATTTTATCAAAATATCTACCGGAGACAGTTTCGTAGATTGTCTTATTGTTGTTTATAAATATATTTCTACTTCAGTAATACATGTATAAGTGAAATCTGCTAATTGTAGTGGAATTTTATCTATTTTTCTATTCAGTACGTATATATACGAGAACTCTCCAAATATAAAATGTCTAATTGTGCTATTATTAAAAAAAACAGTAAAATTATACTTCAATACGGAATGTGAAATTTAAATGAATTTTACCTCATTTATATATTTTTTCCCTATCTTAATATACATACGTGACCTCTTCAAGTATGACTGTCATATTGTGTTACTATAAAAAGTTATTCTTCAATAATGAAAGTGAAATTTTGATCTACTAATTGTAGTGGAATTTTATTTCATTTGTATAGATTAATTTATTTGTATAGATTAAATAACTCTACTGACAGCACAACACGTCGTGTTGAAATAAACTTTCAAAATTTCACTTATTTTTAGAGAGAGAGAGAGAGAGAGGGGGAGAGAGAGAGAGAGAGAGAGAGAGAGAGAGAGAGAGAGAGAGATGCTTTCAAATGATATTTACCAGACCGTTTCGCACATTCGTATATAGAGTTCATTGAAAATGCTCCCCTTGCCGCTGACAGGGAAAAATACAGTTGTATATAGTGAGCGCGCTATTTCCACGAAACCGGTCAAACTTTCCAATAAAATCTTAACCTATTTTCCAATAAATAAACAAAAATTGTGCTCTCCGGTGATCATTGAAAAATATACGGCTTATTTTGATAAATCTTGCTTCACGGAGCATGCTCCATTTTGGCATGTTTACATTACAAAGACTCTTTATTAAAACTAAAAATTGCACAATTGTATCGCAAAGAGATTTATGATATTTTACCTATCGCTAAAGTATTCATGAAATGTCACTTGGAGAAATTTTGAATTAAATTGGAGGGTATATCACTGTTTTATAGCCATTTATAAATGATCATCACGTAAAAACACAGCCAAAAATCGGAACGTCATTGAGCGTATGGAGAGATTACGAGATGTGTGTAGATAAAAGAGATTAAAATATTCAAGAGAGTTTTCAAATGGTTATGACTTCATATAAATGGAAGGATTAACATTTTGAATGATTAACTCCATCGAGAGAGAGAGAGAGATCAATTTACTGCATTGACGTTTTTAAAGATCTAAAAATTATCCGAATCAATACAATCCGAATTAGTACAAAAGACGTTAAAGTAGAAAGGTAACATATCTTGATATAGATATTCAGTTTTAAAGTAAAAAAAAAAATAAGAAAAATCTGAAGAAAGGAAAGATTTATAGAACTGTGACAAAGCATAACGGAAATCTGGTTGTCACGTCGCCTTACGTCAAGAGATTGCTCCGTGAATCCTATGACCTCATAGTAAAAATCGTTGTAATTTTCCAAGATTTTATTACATGGATCTGATTTTTTACATACTAAAAAACAAAATGTAGGAATTTATTCTGACATAGGTCATACTTCACCGAACACAATAGATTTTCCGTAATTCAATATGTCCGCGAACTTTTCTAACAACCCTCGTACAGTTGTATATAGATCTAAAGATATTAAAAAAAATACATCTATCTAAAGATATACACATTCACATAGGAGTTAAAATTTTAAGAATCTGTTTTAACAATCAACCATAGACGCCAATATTTATATTTTACATACATGTATTAAAAATGCTTTTGTTATTATTATTGTTTGTGTCTTTTAAAATAATACAAATTTCACTTATTAGAAAATACACAGTACGAAAAAATAATTTACATGAAATTTAGACCCTTAAACAATGGGGCATACAGACGCATGTCGTGCGGGGAAATTTTAATGACTTAAGAACCGGACTTTTGATTCTATTGACCGGTAGTCAATAGATCGCTTTCAAAAGATAATAAAAACTGACAACTATAGAGAAAATATGAAAATATTAAATTTATAATAAAAAAATTCCATTAGATTAGGTAATAATTATTATTATGACTTCTTTCCATTATCAAACATTTTAACATAATTCATACGCTTAGTAGCCAGCAACCGAGTTCTTTAATTTTCTCTAGAAAATGAATACAAATTTTTTATTCATTAATACAAATTTTGTTAATTTGATATTCTGTTATTTGCAGATGTATATCTCGGGTATCTCCTGAGTTCTACCAAACTAATATCACTTACACTCGCTGTTTCTTACAGATCAAGGATATCGATATGCATATATAAGGTGAAATTGATTTGTTTTTCTTTCAGTCAAATTCCTTGAAATAAAAGTGCTGGGAGCAACATTTTTTATGCTGTGAAGTTATGTTAAGTGTATCTTCTGATACATGTTGAAATGCTTTTAAATATCGGAAAAATCAACAGCACTTTTCAAAAGTATAGGTTTTATAGTTACAAACGTTTAAAACCTAATATTCTATAGTGATATACAATAATGTAAATTGTTAAACTTCTGAGATTTGTAAGGGTTGTACAAGTGTTCCTAACCATCGCTTTGTTTTAGGTCAATATTATTTAATTTCAACAGGGCCATAGAATTCAGTTGAATATTTTGATGGCCACGTCTCAATTTTCGTTCAATCACATTTGTTTCATTTTTTCTTGTGTACAAGATTCGATAATACCTTTTTCCCCATCTTTATATTAGGGAGAAAATCTGAGTTTCAAACGAATCTGTCCCGTAATATGAATCCGTACAGCTTATTCAAGCTGGTTTTTAATTATCTGGATTTGTTTAAAAGCTGATTAGATACAAAAAGCATACTTCTTGTCTAAACACGTTCTAAAACGAGACAAACTACCGACAAACATTTTGACAAAAAAAGAAGTACATCAACAGTTGGGTTTAAAGGAATTATTTTCCAAAACAGCATTCTTAGGGCCTCATAAATGTGCCTGCATAATTCATACGCGAAATGTCAACCGTGAAACTCCAAAGTAGCAGTTCTTCAGAATGTCATTAGATACATTTAAGGCTCATATCTTTAATCAAAAATTAGACAATAATAAGTCGGAAATAACTTATGTTTAACAGAGACATTTTAACTTATACGCATAGGTTATCTTTTTAAAAAATCTAATCCTTTGACAGCTATACATCCATACGATAGACGTAGAGAAAAAGACAAGACTTGAAGGAAACAAATAATCAAAGTTATTACTTACAATCAAGTAAATACAAAGGTATTGCATCATGTCTTTCAGCTTTAGAACAGTTGATTAAATGCACACCTCAGAATACCTACTTGTATTTTCCAAAGCTCTAAAAAGTCAATGATACAACAGCACGATGTTTGCAACATTTTTATTTAGAAATTCTGGAACAAACATACTTGACTTTAAATGGTTAAAAATGGATTGCATGTTGTTATTTTTTTCAATAAGTGGTCTTTAGTTTCTATTGTAAACCATCTGTTTCTTGTTTTCTGCTTATAATATTTCTATGAAAGCGATCGAAAAAATGAAGTCATTGAGACAAATGCAACTCAACAAAATCCGTCCAGCTTGAAGCACAAAGAACCAGAAAAATCAGTGCTTTCAAAAGAGAACATTTACTACTAACTTTTAATCCTGTATAGTAACTTATCTACACTATTCCCTGTACAGCTCAACACAATAATAAAATATATTTTCCCAGAATATGACGTGTCCGTCTAACTGTCCATCAGTCAGACAGTCCTACTTAGTTTGTTCATTTTTACACGTAAACTCTTTAATGCGAAGTATATAGAGTTGTGTTTTGGTCCATGAATGTACACTGAATAATAACATATCAAACATACATTGTTTTTTTTCTGGTGTTACGACTTATTTAAATTCTTAATTGAAAACATGTTTTCCCAATATTTCCCCAAAACACCCGCTTATTTTATTTAATAGGGGAACAAGTTTGCACTTTGGAATTCGAAAGGATAGAAGTATGGCTTGTTTTATACCATAAGAAAGCTTGTAATATATCGAACCGTGATGGAGTGAAGTAGTTATTATTTTTTCGTCTTTGTAACATTTTGTATTATACTTTCTGTAATGAGCATACTTGACGTTAAAATATTAAAAATGGATTGCAAGTTTTGTCAATAAGTGGGCTTAAGTTTCCATTGTTAACCATCTGTTTCTTGTTTTCTGCTAAAACTAATTCTAAGAAGGCCATCGAAAAAATAAAGTCCTTGAGATTTATGCAAATGAAAATAGTTGGACCAGTTTGAAGCATTAAGAAACAAAATATTCAGCGTTTTCAAAAGTGGAGATACCCTGACTTTAAATCCTGTATAGTACTTTATCATCATTATGCCCTTTACAGTTCAACACATCAATAAAATATATCTTTTCTCAGACTATGAAGAGTCCGTCTACCAACCCATCAGTCAGACATTCCTACTTAGTTTCTTCACTTTTCACGTAAACTCTTACATATATATATATAGAGTTGTGTTTTTCGTATGTTAATGTGTACTGAAGAATTACATCTCAAACATACATTGTTTTTTTTTCTGGTGTCACGACTTAAAGAATTTAAATTCTTAATTAGAAACATGTTTCTCAATTAGTTTTCCGAACAGATTCTCCGAAACGTTTTCTTGTCTGCAACCAATTTTTTTTGGAGTTTTTGTGCTTTTAAATCATTTAATAATATTTTTTTTAAAAAACCATTGCAGATATCTTAAATCATAATACTGATATTAATTTGACTTCAGTTGGTATCTTAAGGATTTTTATAAAAAAAAAAAATAGAGCACCTGGTCTTCAATGATAAAATGAAAGTTTAATAAAAATAGGTTAACGGTAATTTTTCCGTTATTTTACGATCAAGGAACACATGGCGCTTGTCACTAGTCGACAGGTGATGCTCCCTCCACCTGACACCTCATCCTTTCTCTGATGTTACAGAGGTCCATTCTTCCTCTGCTCTTGATTTGTATTGTTAAATTACATGTAACTAGTATAGCTCCTTTTTTCCTCAGAAAGCTTATTATTATTATTTTTTTGTCATTTGTCTGTTTTGGTTATCTAATATATCTGAGAACGAAGTCATTAAGCAGTCTGAAGTCAAAACTTGATGCATTTTTAAATGCTTATTACAGAATAACACATTGCTGATAAAATCTTCGGGCAGTTTGAGGTGTATATCAAATCAATTCGGCTCAAAACTCGTGACTTAATCTTAACTCACAAGTTCTCAGGTCCTGATTTCTTATGGGTTATATGAAATCGTGGATTTACAATGAAAACTATCTATATCTCTCTAGGTCAATATTCTGTTATACATTACAGAAGCAAAGATATTTATCTTAACGATTTGCTCAACATATTATAAAATTTTGATCATATGTTACGTAATTAGGGGTCACAAGGGGCCAGAATGTCAAATTTTGACGCTTTATATCTCAAAAAGGGGGAATATTTTGATCAATATTGAACAAAAGATAGATTTACAATTTTTGTAAAACGGCCCCATTCAGGACTTGGAGCGATGAAAACTATCTAAGTGATATAATTCCTTTCGAACACATTAATCGTTATCTTATCATAACTTTAAATATCATGTATGGAATATATAAAGATAACGAACAGTATTCAAGCTCATTAAACAATACAGAATAGGAGCAGAGCAAACAAAGACCTCTTAATCATCAGAAGTGGGATTAGGTGCCATGGAGGAGTGAACATCCCTACCGAACGGTCACACCCGCCATGTGCTCCTTGTCATGAGTAGGAATAACGAAAAAAACCCGTCGACAATTCAGTGTGTAAATAATAGCCTAACAATTAGTATGAAGAACGTCAGTCAGTATTTGACTAAATGATCAATTGTATTTGCTGACAAAATCATTATATCGACCATAACTTACGAAATTATGAATTCAAATTGGACCGATAAATTACTAAATAAAATTGGCTTAAACATAAGACACACACACCACTTTATTCAGTATTATCAATTTATTCAGTATCAATCCTATCGCGAATTTCAAAATTTTTGACGTATCATTTTTCTCATTTTTTCAAACTTAGATCCGTGAATTTATATTTTGCATCATTTAAGGTTAATTTTTATTTTTATATGAATTATAATGATATTGTTTCTTTAATGTCACTGAACATGGTAATGCTAAGGGTAGTGTGCTATAGTTAAACATCGGTTATTGCCCTGCCCATACTTCTAATTAGACTATCACAGTAAATTTCAAATAGTGTTTAGCTGATTAGAGTCAAAAGCAATATATGCCCAAAGAGATTGCTGAATATATCAAGCGAAAATGACGTATTATTGTCATTCGATGTTTTGATTACAGCAGCTGTTGCACCTATCCTATATTCTAATTAGGCAAATTTAAAAAATAGGTTTCATAGTATACGCTAATTAATTTGTTAATAAATAAAAATTAAATAGAAGTGCTGTCAACCGAACAATAATAATTAAAATATCAATGATCAAACTATCTTAGAACAAAAAGTCGCGAAAATCCATTTCTTTTTTATTTAACAGTGTTTGGGAGTTGAACTATGTTCAATCTTCCTAGGTCGTTTCGCGGTTTCTAGTGCAGTAATTTTATAATGAATTACTAGTATATATTGGCCGCCGTGGTGCCTTTGTGTCAACCAATTTACTCTCCTGTGATATTCAATATAAACTCGTACCAGTCTATATAAACTCGCAGAAATGTCTGCATTAAAAATAGTCCATCTCATTTTTGCTTGTTGTAATGGATCTGAACTTGATTTCTGTCCATTGTATACGAATTCCAATTGAATTTTAGAGAAGTCCCAGTGAATAGTGAATTACAATCATATTATATTTATTGAATGGAACTCTCAGCAGAGCTATTCGAGACATCAAAGAATGCAAATAAAGATAATTAACAACGTTTAAGATAAATAACGTGCGAAATGGAATATATCAGCAGATCTAATATAAGTTGTTTATGAAACAATGTTCACTAAAATAATGTTGTTCATTTCTGAAGTAAATACATTTTATTTACTCTTCTAGGGAATGACTGAATCAATTCTAAAAAGTCCAACTAATACTTTTGTAAAATTATACATGTTTTTTTGACAAATATCTTAATGATAAGTTGAAAAAAAAAAATAAAAAACAAAATCAAACAAACAAATTAAAAAATCCATTGCACTAAGAGAGTTTGTCGTCTATTTCTCCTCATTACCTTGGTCACCTTTTGCTCAAATGTGGATCTGTAAACATGTATTTTTTTTTACCCATGGCTGGAAAAGCTTATCTTTAAATATTTTAAACCTATACAACAAAACAGTATTTATGTTAAAATAACTGATGAAATTTATTTATTCCATGACTGGAAAAGCTTATCTTTTATATCTTATCTGGAAAAGCTAATCGACGACGTATTGTCAATTAATAATGATAATTTCCATTCCTACGTCGACACGATATATCCTGGTGAGCTTGAGATAAAAGATACCACAGAGTATTCTGCTTCATACTTGGATATTTTACTTGAAAAAGACAATAATGGTAATCTAGCAACCAAGCTATATGATAAACGTGATGACTTTAACTTTTCTATCGTCAACTTCCCTTACTTATGCAGCAATATACCTTCATCACCTGCATACGGAGTATATATATCTCAGTTAAGGTAAGTCACTCGTCAAATTTGTTATATCAAGGATTTTTTGGGAAGTATATTTTGGATAAGTACTCATCTAGTATGACTCAAAATTGCAGAGAAAATAGGGGGTCAGTGTGCATCTTACTGATCTATGGTACAATTAAGTTGACCTTTTTGCACTTAAATTTTAACTCTTTGATTCATTACTTTATCTCTAATTTTATTTTATCAGATGTTACTACGTTAATAAATTTAACCTTATTTTACATAAAATAGTTTGAATAATATTTATCATTGAACAAATCTTGAAAATTAATGCGCGTTTATTATTGTGTGACCTTTTTGCACTAAAAAATAACATATTTGGGGGTATTAAAAAACTAAATAGGCAATAAAATAATTTCTTATATCAAGCTTTTTAGGAGTTAAGTGCTGATCAGTCACAAGTATCGAGTAGTTTAAAATAATGAAAGAAAAAGTTGGGGTCAGTGATGTAAATTTTGAAATATTGGTCAAAATATGTGATTTTCAGGCAAAAAATGGTGTAAATTTTATCTGGACTTCTTTGATATATCTTCATTTCTTGGCAAAGGTTGTTGAGGGAAAGTGTAAAACTTGTTCTAAAAATATAAATTAAGACCTATATTAATTATTCCTGCAATATCATGATGGAAAATATTCTCCGAGTAAAAGTATGTGAGGCTAAAGTTTCAAGACATTGAATTTAATAAATGTGCAGATTTGCAGAAATTTCTGCTGAATATCCTTCCACCACAAGAAATAGTCCCTCATAAATCTTGCACTAAGAGAGTTTGTCGTCTTTACCTTGGTCACCTTTTGCTTTGTAGATTTTTAAGCAGTTTTTTCGATGAATGTTAACAAATTTACATTGTTGAAGATAAATATTTTATAAAAATTGAATTTTAATTAATATTTTTTAAGTAAGAGGTTCTGCGTGAACTTTTTTAAAAAGCTGACGAGTGACTTACCTTAATTTGATACGCAAGATGCTCTGCATGCTCTACGTATGAACAATTTCTTAAACGAGGTAAATTATTGACAAGCAAGTTGATGAAACAAGAATATCAACAGTCTCGTTTAAAGTCATCATTTCGTAAATTCTATGGTCGATACAATGACCTTGTCAGCAAAAACAATTTTTCATTGAATGAAATGCTGACTGACGTTTTTCATACCAATTGTTAGACCATTATTTATACACTGAATTGACGACGGATTTTTTCCGTTATTTCCTGATTATGACAACGAGCACACGGCGGGTGTGACCGGTCGGCAGGGGATGCTCACTCCTCCATGGCACCTGATCCCACCTCTGATGTTTCGGAGGTCCTTATTTGCTCTGCTCTTATTTTGTATATTGTTTAAAGGACGTTGAGAATGAAAAATAGTTCGTTATTTCACATATCCTTCTTTAAAAAATTTTAACCTTTACAAAACAAAACAATATTTATATTGAAATAACTGATGATATTTATTTTGAAATTTCCAATTATTTAACAGATTTTTCCATTGCAGCAAGCGTTAAAAAGTGGGTGGTATGCTTTAGTTCCACAGCAACGTAGGTTCGAGCCTTTGGTATTTATTACTCCGTCGCAGCAAATATAAACTGTAGGGTTTATTGCATTAGTTCCACAGCAATGTGTGCGTGAGCCGCTTCTGCTATTTATTACTCCGTTGCAGCAAATATAGTACATAGAATCATATGACCGAGATCCACAAACAGCTGTAAAGAAAACAATGGATTGTAAGCATTTGCTTGTAATCAGGACCAGCTAAATAAATAAAATAAATAAATAACAAATTAAAATAGCTAAATAGCAAAACAAATAAATAAAATAAAATAGTATATAACTAAATAAATAAAACATGTAAAATAAAACAAAATAGATAAATGAATAAATATATAAATAAATAAATAAATAAATAAATAAATAAATAAATAAATAAAAAAATAAATAAATAAATAATGTCCAATTAAATTAATGAAAAAAGATATATTTGAACAAACCTCGTCCAAATTCGGAATTTGAAACCGGAAAGCAAAAAAGTGAAACCATTGCCAAATACAAAATCATCGTGTATTGTCTTTATTTCCTGTGCAATAGGGGCTAAAATAAAAGGAAAACAAGTTTTGAAATCAGTTTTTTGTTTTAATTAAAAATAGTTTTTTTTATTGATGAAGTGTTGTACCAGTTATATGATCTATTAATCAATTAAGATTTCATTTATTAAAATTCCATCAATTTTATTTTACAAAGAGAATATAATTCTAAATCAATTTTACCTTAATCTATATCCCACCTTTCTGAAAGACGTAAACGAGATCAGTTTATATATAATACTATCGAATCAAATTTAGCTAAAAAACTGTTCAAATAAATGATTAGTTGATCAACGAAAACTGATAGCAAAAACTAAAGTTCTTAGTAATTACACACCTAATTATCGCCATTATCGTCCGCTCAAAATTGATCATTTTAACATATCTTGTCTTCACCCTTATTGTTTTTAGCCACCTTTTTTAAGTATTTTATTATGACATCTATTTTCTTGACCAGCAAATAGAGCTAGGGTAACTTGGTATAAATTGTTCTACATTTCCGTCGGTCGTTAATATCCCTGGCATACCCAACAAACTAGACAGTGATTCCTTATATTCACATTTATATGGGACCTACATGTAACAAACTTATAATAAATATAAATAAAATGTCTAATTGATTTAAAATACACAGGGCCTTTTATCATCCACGTTAATTTCAATTGACTCCGCCCACTGACGTAAGACACAGCACGAGATAGGGAGATTAGGCTTATGATGTTTCACTCAGGTTGAATTTCTGAGAAATCAAATTAACTTACTTTCAAAGAGCTATCAGAGAGAAAACAATTAGAAATGTAAATATATAGTCAACACCCCCGATCAACTTCACCTTTGCCGGCATTGGGAAATTTTCCTTTTTCATTTTTCCTTTAGGATTCTCGACCTGAGGTCGCTTATTTCGCGAGGAAGATCAGGAAATCCCCCAAAGCTCCATTCCATTTTTTTTCTTTCCTTCTCAAGTATCTAAACACGTTCAATAAAACTCTTAAATCTTAAATTAATGTTTCTTTTTTGTTCTGGCCAACCCAACAAGCAATTCACAGCTTGTAAAAACACTCCATTGGAAAACAACTCCCCATGCTTTAAAAGGGTTTATTCCCCGAATGGCTACTCGGAAAAAATAACAAGTAATTATCACACTCAATTAAGGGGCCCTCTAAGGGGGTACAGGTAGACTTACTATATTATGTGTGATTTGAAAGTGAAACAGTGCTATTTAATATATAATGTGAAAATCAGTGCTGCTAAATAAACAATAGAACTTCTAGATAATTCATAGTTTTTGTAATGTTTTGTGCTTGTAAAATATATTGTACTGTATAGGTCATTAGATCAATGATGCCTTTCTGATACCTTCCTTTCAGTTACTGCAATCTTCTCTTTATACTTGCATACTTTTTCTTTGACACTTATTACGGTATTTTTGCTTATTAAAAATTTCAAAGTCATCTGACATCAATTATCAATTGCTTCATCAATTACCTTATTAACATTGGAATTCCTTAAAAATCAAAGAGATATGCAAACCTATGAGATGCAATGTCTTTGGTTCAAATAAAACAAACACATCTGTTTTTATCTCGAAGTGTCTATATTTATTATAAAAATTGCAACATGAATGTCTTATTTTATGATGATTTCAAAGAATGTTTAAATAATTAAAAATGATAAATAAATGAATTAAACTAGACAAAACTTTATAGAAACACTTTAGTTATCATACATAAATAGATATTTTATTTTTTTAAAAAAATCATATATGTTTATTTATTTAAAAGAGCTTGAAAATGTAGCACAAAAAAGGGATATAATTATTTGTTAATTCTCAATCAATACTATTGAATAAGTTTGGAAAAAATAGAATAAAAGGTACAATAAAAATTTCATTTTTCTTAAATCTTAATTTTATTTATTTACAATTATTTATCTATTTTTTTATTCAGTATATTTCCTAAAATAAAATTGAATGAATATATCTGATTTATATAATATTGTTAATCCAGGAAAACACAGGTAAGTTTACCTATACCCCTTAGAGGGCCCCTTAATTGAGTGTGATAATTACTTGTTGTTTTTTCCGAGTAGCCATTCGGGGAACACACCTTTAAGAATTTTCTCACCTTTTCCATTACTTTTGAGCGCTTGTTGTTTTACTCCTCGATTCCGCTGACGGTTAGATTATTTACCCAACATTTCAGCTTTTACATCTCAGGAAAAGACATTTGATGAATGTCGAAAATGTCCTGTTTAACATTTCCTTATGCAATTTCCAAATCACTGGTCTTATACCCTAATTTTCCCTCGACTACCCTTGATGTCCATAGGCATGATAATAATACCCTCGGCAAGATCTTTTCCTTGAACTTGCAAAAAAATTGAACGATAATGCAAAAGTTAAATGAGATTTTTGACTTTTTCCATTTTAGGCGAGTTAAAGGGGAACACTTTGTCCGCCATTGAGTAGTGCGTTACGGGTAATAGGCCTTTCAACTATTTTTTTAAATTTTCACATATGGTAAAACGTTTAATATACCGGCAAAATACTTAAAAAGGGGCACTCTGCCTCAGTGCCTGTCAAACCATCGGATAATGCATATAATGAGGGGATTTACACGCATGGGTAATTAGTTTGTAGTATAAACAGGTTTCTTAAAATGATCAGTACTGATTTCTGGTTAGGATTTACCTGGGTTTACCTGTATTTTACCTATGTACCATGAACAGGAAGAATAAATATTAATATATATGAATATTTTTGGAGAAATTGAAATTTTTTTTAATATTAATTATAATATTTGCAAAAAAGTTGTTTGCCATTTCTTGTAAAACAAGTTAATTTTTAAAACTTATAATGCAGAACTTTGCACCGATTACCGGTTAGTTTTCACAATTAATTATTAAGAATAAAATTCTATGTTATAAAAGTAAAAGAAATAAATGAAAACTTTAATGCACATCATAATTTTGTTGGCTTAATCTCTAATTTTATTGTCTTATTTTCACCCTATATATGATCACCTCCTCCTATATACCAACTAGGATACAGACTATACAAATTAAGTAATTATTTCACCTGGCCAAATTCCCGTTTTGTATACATTTTTCGTATGCCTGAAATTCAAATGTGTGCAGAACGGGAACAAACCCTTACGGACACCTGTTAACTGAGTTAAAAATATACCCAAGCTTTCAACAAAATTTTTGTTTACATGTAGATTTATTTTTAAGAAAAATATTTTTGCAAATGCAATTTGCAAAAAAAAATATCTACAGTAAAAATTTCCATATCAACGGTATTGATTGATAGGTTGGTGAAAACCTCAAAATAGAGTATAATCTATACATCCATAATGAGAAAAAAATAAATTATTATTGATTGGTTTGAATGATGTTGAATTTTAAAGAAGGCAACTCAAGCGCGAAAAACTTCCCGAATTATGAGTTTTGGTTTCTGGAAATGGCATGTAGGATGCTTCATTTGGTATTGTTATGTACAATGAAAAACGAAAATAATTAGTCATTTCAAGACCCGTACTAGGTTGTCTTGGATGGATACGGCAAGACTATCCTCAACCCCCTCCCTTCCCACCTTGTCCAATTTCTGCCACGTTTTTCTTTCATTATGTTATTTTTTTTCTTTTTCTATTTGATGTCTTCAGAAAATAATACTAAAAGGAGGTTCTACCTCTCATGAACAATGTACTTAAAGTTATGTCATTCTACCTTAAATCATCTTTTGTGTTGGTAAAATAATGTTAGTGTCCCTTATATCATAACTCTTATTAGAGAAACATCGACATCTTACGAAACGTAACCAAAAGCGGGGATCAGTCATTGTAGTCTATTGTATTCATGGTTGCATTATTGTATTATTCAATTTTATTGGGATATTCGATAGATAATATCCCCACAAGATATCTAAAAGCTACGTCTTGTCGTAGTCGCTACCGTGACGCTACAATACATTTCAATGGACATTTTAACGAGCAAAGGGGTTCGAGAAGGGAAATGAAAGGAAATTTTTTAAAAAATGTCATTCTGTGGCATGAAATAAAAAAATGATAGTATGTGCGGATCAAGCAGGGATCGAAGGGGGAGGGGGGCTTTACTTAGGGCTGTCAAGACAATAAGGAGTTATGGTCTAAAACTTATGGTCTAAAACTAAAAAACTTCAAGGAAATTCTTGTTCAAAATAATATATGATGCGAAAAATAAAATTAATATGACTTTAATACACAGGTATTATTTTATATTATAAATCCAGGGGAGTGCCAGTTCTTAATTGTTCAGTAGAAAAGCTTCTTCTTACAAACGTGTATCTTAAGATTTTTCTCACGGGTGGTAGTGGACAGGACCCCCTCCCCCTAAACATCCGAGACCCAAAGCTATTTTTTTAATTTCACTGTAAAAGCTCAAAGGCTTCTCGAGATGCTGCTTGAAACAAAAGTGTAAAACAGACGGACATAATTATAAGAGGAATGGGCAGACCGAAATTAATATCCCCAACTTTCAGAGGGGGGGGGTCGGCTCAAAAATGGAAGTCAAGTGAAGTGTGTATTTGACATAATTTAAGGTAAATGAGAGCAAGTTCCATAGCATGCCATTATAGGACCTATCCCCCCTCCCCAACCCTTGGAATATACATAAATCCGGGTCAAAAGATATTTTTTGGCTTTCTTTCTTTAATAACATTTACAATTTACAACATACAAAATTGATACCTTCAGTTAAAAAGTTAAAGGTGATTTAAGATACTACGGACATTTATTTTTTAAATGAAAAGTGAATTCTATGTACTTTTTGGATTGTTCATATGAAATACATTTTAAATATGTACTAGACGGTTAATTTATGAAAGAAGACAAATGGGACCCGGTATGTATATTGGAGGTGGGGATAGGGAGGTTGTCTGGTCTACAAGCAATTGTGATAAGCATATGTGTGCACATACTTTTGAAGGATGCCATGACAACTAAGAGACAACTACGTTTTCATATAATTCACACTATTGTCTTGACCGCCCTTAGTAAAGCCCCCCACCCCCCTTCGACCCCTACTAGATCCGCACATACTATTATTTTTTATTTCATGCCACAGAATGACATTTTTAAAAAATTTTCCTTTCATTTCCCTTCTCGAACCCCTTTGCTCGTTTTAATGTCCATTGAATGTATTGTAGCGTCACGGTAGCGACTACGGCAAGACGTAGCTTTGAGGTATCTTGTGGAGATATTATCTATCGAATATCCCAATAAAATTGAAAAATTCAATAATGCAACCATGAATACAATAGACTACAATGACTGATCCCCGTTTTTGGTTACGTTCGCTCATAAGATGTCGATGTTTCTCTAATTAAACAAGAAATAGACTTTGGATTCTTTTAGAAATGAATTCAACCACAAAGCATGCCTAAAAAAAGACTGTACTAACATTTCAAGCATTTGAAATTAGTAGATGCTGAGCAAACTGCGACTTTAATTTGAATTGTCTATTGGACAGCTACAAAAACAGGCGGACAGCTAGACAGAGAGACAGACAGACATACACGTAGACACACAGACAAACAGGCATTCACATATAGGTAAAATGGTTAACCCTCTCTACGTAGATCTGTGAGTATGCAATTATTTATTGATAAATGCTGAACTGTAACTTTAATATCCATAATAGGAAAATCATTTTAACATTGTAATGCATTACAAAAGCTCAAAATTTAAGCTTCTTGTTTTTGTTTATCTGTTGTTCCCCTCTCGAGAATTTTTCACTCAGGTGGAGACGCCACCACTTGCCGGTGGAGAGCTGCAAATTCTGACCTATACTTGGTACTCAAGGCCATTGAGTCGGAATCTTTTTCGTACCAGCATCTACTGATGCAACACTGGACCTCGGTTTATGCTGTCTCATCTGAAAAACCGATCTCGACGTCCCACTGTGGGATTCAAACTCGAGATATAAGGACAAAAACTTCTTGAGGTATCGCCCGGAAATGAAATTTTCATACACAGATACCGTATATGCTCGCCCATAAGTCGGTTTTTTGGGAGTTAATCTCTGGTCTAAAACTCTTTGTCCATATGAACTTACGAACCTGAATTTTTTTAACCTCATAATAAATAGGGATTTTCCTCAGGCAAATGGGAGTTGTGCAAAATGTCACTGCAAAAAGCTCAAATGCTTCTCGAGGTTTTGTGCAGAAACGAAAATAAAAAATAAAAATAGACAAGTTTTATAAATTTATGACCTTGAACTTTGATCTTTTGATCTCAAGATCAGTAGAGGACTTCTTTAGGCCCTAGAGAGCTGTCATATTAAATCTGTAAACATAATTAAATGATTTCAACTATGAATGCAATAGCAGAATAAGCCTTTAGTTAGCTCTGAGGCTAGCTTTTAATTTTTAAATCAAATACAAGAAATGTGATATTTATTGTGAAATTATTAATGAGATTTACTTTGAAATAGCCAATCATCTACAGATTACTCCATTGCAGCAATTGTAAAAACTCGGGTCGTATGCTTTAGTTCCGCAGCACTGTGAGCTAAATCCTTTTCTATTTATCACCCCGTTGCAGCAGATATAAAACGAAGGGTCGTATGCTTTAGCTCCACAGCACATTGAGCTAAATCCTTTTCTATTTATCACCCCGTTGCAGCAAATATAAAACGAAGGGTGGTATGCCTTAGTTCCACAGCACATTGAGCTAAATCCTTTTCTATTTATTACCCCGTCGCAGCAGATATAAAACGAGGAATCGTATGTCCGAGTTCCACAAACAGCTGTAAGAAGACAATTGATGGCATTTGTTATTAATCTGAACCACATAGCTTTATATGAATGTCATAGATAGATATGGTATAAACGATTTACGATTAAAAAAAATAATACAGATTTCTTAGATTGATTGATGGCACACTGAACCAAACTTCTAAGTATAATAAAAATTAAAAAAAATCATTTTTTGTCTTCAATACAATATACACCATTGACAAAATTAAAATAACACTTCCGTATATTCTGTATGTATGCACAACGCGTCATATTGAATCGTAATTTTTTTTTAATAGATTGCTGTTTTTAATATTTTGTATTCACATAGATCAAAGGACAATTCTTGTAGAGTTTTAAATTTTCCATTTTTGTTAAAAAGGTCTTTAACATGTGTTATCCCACATTTGATCCATTTTTTAAAATATATATATATTTTTTCATATTTAAATATATTATTACGCCATATTGGTTATTGATCAAAACTTACTTTAACCATTTTAGTTTCATCGATGTATCTTTTGCAATCATTAAAACTGCAAAATATTTCTTTATAAAAAAAAAATCGGAAGGTTTGAAATGATTTTAAAGTCTGGGGATTTCGTTTCCGATAGATAAGTGAACAAACCTTTTCCAAATGCGGAATTTGAAACCGGAAAGCAAAAAAGTAAAACCATTGCCAAATACAAAATCATCGTGAAGTGTCTTTATGTCCTGTGCAATAGATTCTCTACAATATAAAGGAAACATGTTATTTTGAAGTCAGTTTCTTTTCCATGAAAATAATTATGCAATGCAATTATGTATAGACTATATTGTATCACTTACTATCAAAGACTAAATTGAAATCTCAGTGTTTGAATTCTTACAAAATTATTTTACAAATGAAAAGTATGCCTTCATCGGCTTTACCTGTATCTGTATCCTGCCTCTCTGAAAAGATTCAAACCAGAACAGGTTATATATAATGTAATCCAATCAAATTCAGTACAAACCTGTTCGAGTGATTAATTGATCATCAATAGTTGGCAGGAAAAAAACAAAGTTGGTCATTACGACATATCTATTATCAAAGCAAAGTTTGTCATCATGAAAAGATAGTAATTATCACTATCATGATGACCTAGTCATCGCTTGTTTAATCCATACACTATTTTTATGCGCTAGGATTGATAGACCCAGGGCGTATGTTGTATTTGTCCTGTCTGTATGTTCGTTTGTTTGTTTGTATGCAAACTTTAACCTTCGCCATAACTTTTGAACGATGAAAGATAGAAACTTCATATTTTGTATGCATACTCCACTGATTAAGTTCTTTTAAATGACACCAAGGTTAATGACCTTGTGACCTTAACCGTGACCTGTATGCTAAAAAATAGCTTTTTCCATACCTTTGCCATAACGTTTGAACCATAAGAGATAGATACTTCATATTTGGTATCCATACTTTACCAATCAAGTCCTTTCAAACGAAATCAAGGTCAATGACCTTTTGACCTTGACTGTGACAGATATGCTAAAAAGAGCTTTTTTTTAATTTTGTTGCCGCCGGGCGCAGAGTGTTTTTCAAACACGCATTGTTCATCATGACATTGCTCGCCATCTCTCTGAAACTTCTCCTCACAATGCATTGAAGTAAGTGCTTAGAATACGAATGTTGCCCAATTAAGTTATGGAAAAGAAGTCATGGGTGAATTTAAGTATTCAGGTGTTCAGAAAGCCGGGGTCATTTACAGAGAAGAATTTTGTACATGAATCATACAAGTACATTGTATAAACCATGATTAACAGATAAATAACAAGAATTTCAGACACTGGAAGAATTATGGATATGTAACACAAGCAATATTCAAAACATAATAATGATATTAAGAAAAAAACATGGGATTCAATGACATGTATCTCATTTGAAAAAAAAATTCTAATTAAAAATTATTTTAAAATATCAATATAGATGATAAAATAATTAGACAACCACCACACGGCGGGTGTGACCGGTCGGCAGGGGATGCTCACTCCTCCATGGCAACTGATCCCACCTCTGATGTTTCGGAGGTCCTTGTTTGCTCTGCTCTTAATTTGTAGATTGTTTAATGGACTTTGAGATTGAATACTGTTTTCTATCTCCATATCCTTCCTTAAGGCTCCTAATACCAGGTTCAGAATTTATTAGGTTCAGAGTTAACCTGGCACTGCCGAATGGAAACAAACTGGCCAGACTGGTTCCCTCTCCTGATTTTCGTCGTCTTTGTAGAGAACTAGACTACGATGACATTGACCATCACAAAACCTTACGCAAATTAACTACACTGTATGATGTTTGACCTAGAACTGAAGTTTTCAAAGTCATTACTACTAATGTTTATTTGTATAGATAGAACATCTGTTCTATTTTTGTTGCTTTATTTAGCTTTTGTAATGCCTCAAAAGCGGATGAAAGTACGTACTTCATTTTTACATGCAACTTGAATAATTTGGAGACTAAGAGGTCGAGCACTTCCAGCCTCGAGCAGGATGACAATAGCCGGCAATTGCTCTTTGAGCAATAAGCCCGGCTAAAAAAATAATTAACAATCCTTTCAGATTTTTTTCGTCTCTTTAGGACATTTTACCTCAGAATACAAGCAAGTTTCAAGTTGATATATGTTCAAATAAACAAAATATGTAATTTTAAAATTATGGGTAATATCGTCGTACGGTGCACGGATGAAAATGTCAAATGTCTAATGCAACGTCATGTTTCTTAATTTCTTTAGAAAGTTGGATACGACCCATTTTATTTCCTGAAAGAATGGGTGGACTTAACGCCCTATTTTGGATCTTTTTGAGACTACTCTAACAAGTTGAAAATAAAGTGAATCCAAAATATATTACAACCACTAGAAAGAGCGACGTATACATGGTTATTTTAGCTAGAACATATGTACAAAAGCAATGCCTTGTTGCCATGAATCAAAATTGAAACAAGGATACATTAGTGTCGTCTTCCGGAATTTGACATGTACCCGGAGTGGTTTTTAGGTCGCGCTATCAATATTTATAGGAGGCGGGGCTATCGATCGGTGTCATTGTTGACATTTCTCTCTCTCTCTCTCTCTAGAAATTCGAATACGTGTTTGGAATATTACAGCGATATTTCATTATGATTTTTTTTGAATGTGAGGACACGCAAAATTAAAACAACATTTAATGTGTTTAATTCTGAAAAGGGCACCAAACATAGTGATTTACATCTAGGTCAGGTTGAAGAATACAATGTAACTGTTTTCACGAGTACACTCGCAGGTGGACATCACGTGATGAATTTTAATATTTAACAGGTCAATCGAAGTCGCAACAATGGAAGCGAGAAGTTTGTTTGGAACATTTTTTTTAATTAAGTGTCAGCGCACGTTTGTCGGCTCTTCTCCTTTTAATATGACATTATTTTGTTCAATATACAACTACAGTTTTCGTAAGAACAGCCGACAAACATGCGCTGACTATGTATTCAGACGATGAAAAATGCGTGACCCTGATTATCTATTGATATTCAACAAATCTTCAGACACCATGCCTTCGATATTTATTTAGTTTTCCTCGAAAAGAGCATTTTAAATTCACATCCGTACCAGAAATACACAGTTAAGATATCGGGGATTTATATGATGGAAAAAAATTAACATTTTATGGAACGTAAATGCAGCATTTTTTCTGGCTAGTTAAGTCCACCCATTCTTTCACTCATTGATTCACTCAAACTTCCTTTTAGTCCTGCAAAAAACAGTTTAGGGACTGGTTCGCACAAATATGGGACCGTTAAAAGACTTGTTTTAGTAAGTTATAGGAGATACTCTCAATTTCATTGAACTCAATAGGTGGTCCTTGTTCGACAGGTGTTTATTTGTGCAAGAAGCTGTTTGTGGCCCGTTATGCAAATTATCCCGCGTTTCCGCCTATCGTTGATGCTCTGGCTTACCCAACAAACTACACAGTGATTCCGTAATCAACTAGACGTGATCTTGATGGAATGATGTTTATACGATCTCTCGCGAAGCTATTGAATTTTGGATATAATATATCTGGAGATTACAAACAGTAGTCAAGCTTAAAAGTCCATTTAATCAGGAGCAGACTAAAAAAAAACTTGATAGCATTTTGATATTGAATCTCTGTACCTAATGTCAGTATAATTTTCACTATATTTATGAATCTTGAGGCTAATAATGTAGAATGATATCATAATGAAAAATGCAATAATAATATATAATATTATACTTTCATGTAAATTACTTGAATCTGATTCGTCGAGAAACATTTGATAAAAAACACTACTACCCGCTGAATAATGAAGCCACGCCCTCCTGCGTAGCAACAGTCAACATTGCTTGACGACGGGTGGTATTACAAAAAATAGCGACTGCGCGGAATTTATGCGCGCACGGTTCACTGTAATATGTATTTGTATAAAACATTCAGTATAATATAATAGATATTGCATGTAGTTGAGTGTAACATTGAAAATTTTCACGAATTTCAATCCAATTTTTATTTAAATATTATTCCATTTCTTATTTTTCGTACCAAAAGCTCTAGATCAGACGTCAATAGTTTTACGTTTTTGATGTCCTGATGTCTTGATGTCACCTCTGAATGCTAGGTACTCCGGAGAAAGAAGGATTCCACTGTACATATGTATGTGGTTGGAACCGTTTAAATCGATTTATGATAAGAGATGCACGTACCATAGAACATTGATCCTATTTCAATGGCATTTGTAACAACATTAATTGCAACATCCAGTGGCAATAACAAATGAAATCAAACAACTCACAATTATATGGAAATAACGAACAGTATTCAAGCTCAAGAGTCCATTTAAACCATTCAACTCAACAGCAGAGGTAACATGGACCTCTAAAACATCAAAGGTGGGATCAGGTGCCACGGAGGAGTGAGCATCTCCTGTCGGCCGGTCACACCCGCCAATGCTCCTCGTCATGAAAATAACACAAAAATTCGTTGATAATTCAGTATTTAAATAATGGCTCAAAAATAAGTATGAAAAATATCAGTCATCATCTGACTTCATGATATATTGTGTTTGGTGACAAAGTCAATCTATCGACCACAGAACTTATGAAATAATGTCATTAAACGAGTCTTGTTTCATCAACTTGTTTGTCAATTACTGTATTTGAATTTGTAAGTTTATTCTTTTCCTACTTGACCAGGAGGTTCGATAATGAGTTTTGCCCAATTTTTTATCTGAAACTTTAATTCTAAAATTCTGCATCATATTTTAGTTCTTAAAATTAATTTCTATCCTTCAAACACAAATGAACTGTAATCAATTCAAAACCCATGAATAATTTCTATAAAATAGCATAAGCATTAAGTAAGGTGCTATATTTCGTGGCTGAAAGTATTTTAAAAGAATTTTTTCTGTTGTTGTATTTAAAGTAGTTTTATGTTAAGATTCTTTATTTTTCTTTTAGCTGCTAGAACACAATTATTTTGTGCAGTGAAATGTTTATGTTGTTTATGTTTGTATCAAAATTTAAATTAAATCAACAATTATGAATTCTATCATTCATGTGCAAAAGTCTGTGAAAGTCACAAAAAAACTAAATTCTATTTTAAAATCATCATTCTTTATATATGATTAAACAATACACAATAGATCCCGGTGGGTGGTGTGACCTGTTAATTGGCATGATTATGCCTTCATGACACCCGATCTTGGCTGTTTTCAAAGGTCTTTGTTTTATCTGCTCATAATTTGTGCTGTTTAAATGGAGTTTTGAGAATGGGCTTTGTTTGTTGTTCGCGTTTTCCCGAAAAAGATCACTAACTGTGCAATACCTATCAATGCCGAGTTTTAGTATAAACTTGCATCATTCCACCGGCAAGTTTTGGCGTCTTCATATGAGTGAAAAAAAAATTCGACACAGTGAGAAGCAAAACAAACAAACAAACATATAACAGTATAAGAATACAAACAAAAAGTACACTTTACAGTTGCTCTTCATTTACATGCTCATTGCCAGCAAGATAACGAGAGTTTATCATTTTAAAAATGCTTCATCTAGTGTAAAAAGTGTGTTTTAGGATACTGGTGACTTTTGAAACTGAGTTTTTTTTCCCCAAGAAAATTCATATACTTAATCTCTGTTCATTTGGTAAATTAGAAAATTAGAATTTTGTACTTTTGCAAGTTGGCAAAATATGTACAATCTAAGACAAAAGAAATACTTTCAAACGAATAGATTACATTATCAACACTTTAGTGATGCACTTTTATTTCGGACAGTGTTACTTCTAGGCCGTTTATACTCTATGAAAAAAGATGTATGCTAGCTAAGGGGTAAGTATTTTATGACCCTGGGTCTGGAAGTTTGTTTCAGTTTTTTCATTGCTTGCATTTAAGTATCAAATAGTAAAGGAAATTATGAAGAAAAAAGTAAAATTTCTTGTGCATAACTTCATTTTGTGTACAGACATATCCGAACTCATTTTTTTTCAAATAATTACAAACCTTTACCACTGAAACGATTTTTGAAAGGTTAAACTTGGGGCTTTTCTATTTTAAAATAAATCTTAAGTCCTTACCATAGTTTTAATATTGTTGATACTAGGTTTTTCATACCCCCGCTTGAATAGCGGGACGTTATATAGTAATTGGTCTGTCCATCCGTCCGTCCGTCTGTTATGCTTTGGGGTACTCGTCTCCTATCTGCAACTCTTGGCCTTGTTTACATATAGAGGCATTAGTAGTTCACGATAACATATATTTTACCATTGTTTTTTTCTGAATGATTCATTGATATTGTCACGTACATCAGCTGTTGTATGCATCCTGATTCAAATCGCGTATTATGTTTTAATACATATTGTACTCAAGCTAATCATTCATCTTCAACAAACTGGTGCCGTTGAACATCATTTTGCAGAGGCAGTAGATTTAACTTTATCAAATTGCCTTTTTATCTCACGAAACACAATCAGAATTTTAAAATGAGATTTTATGCATAACAATGATGTGTGTTTGTAATTACATCAAAGAATATAAAATCTATCTCAAAATTAGCAGTGCAAAGCAAAGTACACTGAATAAAATTTCTTCAGTACAATTTGAAAAAAAAACACATTATTGATTGAATTATCTAAAACAGGAGGAAGGACGTATGATACAAAGATATAAATGTCTGAATTGAATTATAATATTTTTGAAACAATTTTGTTTGTAAGTGGTACAATTTTCAATTTGTATAATATGAAAAAAGTTAACATTCTAGGTTGTTTAAAAGGTTCTCTTTTCTTCAAATGGTCAATTTTATTCAACTTTTTTTCAGAAATCCTATTATAATAAAACTTGGAATGAGAACAAAAAAATTTGCAGTTATATTAAATCAAATTGCTGATATAAATTTGACTTTACTTAAATTTTAGGGATTTTGATAAAAAAAATTTAGCAATGGAAACTAAACTGAATGTATTATTTATGCGTTTAGTAATTATAGCAACACGACCTATTAAGTTTGATGAAAAATAGGAGAGGCAGGATGAAAAAGAGGAAATATTTCCCACTAACATAAACAAGATGTATAATTGATTTGTTTTACAACGAAAACAAAAATCAAACACATAAATGTAAATGTAAATCTGATTCATGCTTTAATAGAGTAAACACAAAAAAGAAATCAAACTTATACATGTAATAACCGAAAAACCTGATTGAAATCATGTAAAATTATATGACTTACGGACTTGAAAATATATATTTCACAATCCTCTGAAATAGCAAAAATAAGATACTGACTTTGATTTATTTATTGAAACAGGATGTAGGTTAGGGTTAGGGTAAGGTTAGGCTGAATCATATTTAAAACCATTATATAAAAGCTGATCTGGCTTTCACTGCGATAGATGTCAAGCCAAGGCTAAGGTTGCAAACATTTTAACTTATTTTAATTTGTGAGAAGTTGACTTTGAAAGATTTCATTTTTTTAATAGATAAAAGAGACGAGTTTTGATTTAAGGTACACTTTTTAATTTTAGTTGTCGTTTTCATATACATAAAGATCCTATTGTATTTGGTAAGTATTTGAACAAATGTAAATAATCTATCTTTTATAACCAGCTACTTCACAGGACAAATAACCAGAACGATGATTTGGACTTTGGTACTCATCACATTTCTTCCAATCGCAAGATCAGGTATGTTAACGACTTTTTTTCTTTGTGATTATAGACTTGAAGGATTCGTTGCTTCGTAGCACATTTCACAATTATAATTGAATGAGGCAATTATATGCATTAAGGAAATTTTCGCTTTTTGTGATATGAATCAGTGAAAGGTAATTTTTATTCAATTCAAGTAAATTTATTTTGGATTTCTTTAAAGGGATTCGTCATTGATTGGTAATGTATTACTTGTTCTAACTTAATGTGACTTTATTATTTCAGAAATTTTTCTCGCGGAATTGTATATATTCACTTTTGTGGGGTTTTCTTTCATTAGGATTTTAATCCTGATTAATGTTCAGTATATTCTAGATAGATTTGAATATATTTTGTTCAAAACCTGCAATTAACGAAAACCAGGATGAATTTATCATAAGATTTCATATCCACTTCTGATCCTGATAAAACTTTGTTTTTGTAATTAAATTTTTTTTAATGGATGGCCTCCTTTGAAATTTTTCATACACAGAAGAAACTCTTGCCTGTCGAGAGAACTGGGACACAAAGCACGATATGCAGTTGATTATTTCATGCAACATTAATACAAGAGGTTCCGTTGGGTCGAAATTAATTCTAGAAAATCTGTTCTGTAATTGGAGTGTTCTGAACATTTAATAAAACAGTGAGAAGCTTACCAAGCCATGCACAAAAATCTCTTTTGCTATTGGGATGACTTTAAACGAGATTTTTATATATTTCAATAAATATTATAGAATTGATTGATTGATTGATTTTATACTGTTTAACGTCCCTCTCCAGAATATTTCACTAATATGGAGACGTCACCATTGCCGGTGAAGGGCTGCAAATTTAGGCCTTTGCTCGGCACTAACAGCCTTTGAGATGGGAGGGATCTTTATCGTGCCACACCTGGTGTGACACAGGGCCTCAGCTTATACGGTCTCATCCGCCCAATTTAGTCGCCTTTTACGACAAGCAAGGGGGTACTGAGGACCTATTCAAACCCGGATCCCCACGGGGCTATTATAAAATTGTCTCCCAAATTTATAATATTATATTAATTACACTGTGATAATTGCCGTCTATAGTGAAAACGCTATGATTTTATGCATCAAAGGATGCTTGCTTTTCTGATTGGCAATATTTTTTTTTATGTTTTTGGAGACCAGGTCTTCCAAATATCTATATGAATTTTCATGCATACGAAATGCATTTTTGTATTGTTTTATAAACTTTTGATCTTGAATACTGTAAATAACCTCCATGTGTGTCATACAAGGGTGTCTGATGCATGGTGAATTCATCCTAAGTTTTTGAACGATCGACTTTTGAAAATTTGGTGATTTTATAGTTCCCAGAAGTTGTATAGTGTTTAATGATCCATAACAGATTCACACGACTTCAAGATTAGACTGTACTTAAGTACGAGTTTTTTTTTTCATTTTTGTTAGAAGTCAAGATAAAGTCTTCGTTTAGCATTTAGCAATTGATGGAACAAGCAATATATCTTTGTTTTTAGAGTATTATGAAGGTAAACTACATGTACGTTTAAAATTAATTTTTTCATGTATTTCAATGAATATGTAAGATTTTAATTTATTTCTATAGAAATTTGTGGAACAAAACCATACGACCCTAACTATTACTCGTGTTGCTATGGAGAAGTCTACTTGGGCAAGGGCCAAAAATGTTGTGGAACTAAACCATACGACCCTAACTATTACTCGTGTTGCTATGGAGAAGTCTATTTGGGCAAAGGCCAAAAATGTTGTGGAACTAAACCATACGACCCTAACTATTACTCGTGTTGCTATGGAGAAGTCTACTTGGGCAAGGGCCAAAAATGTTGTGGAACAAAACCATACGACCCTAACTATTACTCGTGTTGCTATGGAGAAGTCTACTTGGGCAAAGGCCAAAAATGTTGTGGATCTAAACCATACGATCCAACTTATTACTCGTGTTGCAATGGAGAAGTTCGACTGGGCAGTTGTTAGTAAAAAATCTAGACGATTCACCGCGGGGGATTTTTTTTACCATTAAACTTTTATGTATTTGTGTTTAATTTATTCTAAAGTTTATTTCAATTAAATGGAAAATATTTTCTTTGGCATATTAGATAATAAGCAGAGCAAACATGGACTGTTTCAAACAGATGTGAGATCAGGTGCCATTGAGGTATTTAGATCTCGGCTATGTTAAGAAGGGCCCAAGTTCATACTAGAAGTCCACGTTATGGGTAGCCATAGAATTAAACACAAAGAATTAAACATCAGAATTAAACACACAGAACATTGAATGATGAAAATCATTTTACAAAATTGTGTTGCTATAATATTTTGAAATCAATATTTACATCAAATATGTTTTTAAATCTTGTAAAAAAAAACACAATTGATAAGATTTATTCCAAGTAAAGAAAAAATATTATGGTCACAAATGACGTCACAAGCCATGATATGACGTTGTGCAAGTAAACAATAGAAGTAGACTTACTGAATAAAATGATTTTAAAAAATGCTTTTATAAATTTGCAAGCACCGCTTATTTTCAAATTCAATAGCCCCGTGGGAATCCGGGTGAGAATAGGTCCTCAGTATCCCCTTGCTTGTCATAAAAGGCGACTAAATGGGGCGGTCCTTCGGATGAGACCGTATAAACCGAGGCCCCGTGGCACAGCAGGTGTGGTATGATAAAGTTTTCTCCCTGCTCAAAGGATGTAAGTGCCGAGCAGCCCTTCACCGGCAATAATGACGTCTCCATATCAGTGAAATATTCTGGAGAAGGACGTTAAACAGTATACAATCAATCAATCAATCTTATTCAATAATTTAAGGAAAAGGAAATAATTTACATAGAGCAATTATATGCATGATCATTTTTTTTTCAAAATATAATGATTCATTGCTTATATTTACATTTATTTTAAAATGAGATTTCTATTTAAAAACCTATTAATTATCCTTCGTGTAAGCGAATAGATCAGCCAACGTGACCGCTTCTGGTCAGTTTAAGCGTGATGTTTTTGTTTTCCTTTGTGACGTTGCGCTTTCTCAGCGCTCAGCGATTATTACTTCAAACTAAAACGCATGCTCAAACCTCTTGCCACCCTGTCTGTGTTATGGTGTTTTGAATGCAATAGATCTGTATTCACTTTATATGAAAAAAAACTTATGTAATATAAATATATAGTAGCAAGGAGACTGCACAGTGACAGCGAATGTAAAGAAAATCGTTTAAATAATAATATACCTTGAAAGAAACATAATTTACCTAGAAAGGTTAAGGGTATACGCTACTCTGAAATGCAATATGGAATATAGCTTGCTTATATCATGTATATCTTAAAAAGTGCTGGGAGGTTATGCTGGTGTGCGAAACATTATTTTTATTCCTAATAAAATTGAATATTTTAATATAATATAATGAGATGAAGAATAGAATTCAATCTCTAAATTCCATAAAATTTCATAAAGTAAGGCTAAACTTGTGCAAAGTAAAAATGGAGTTCCAAAACGTCAGAGGGGGGATCAGGTGCTAGGATGAGTGAGCATCCCCTGCCGACAGGTGAAACCCGCCAGTCATGTGTCCTTTGTCATGATCAGGAAATAACGGGAAAATCCAATTTAGAGTGCATAAACATGTAATGATTTAACAATTAGTGTCCCATCTCTAATGATTTGAAGGTCTCTGTTTGCTTTGCTCCTATTTTGTATTTTTTTTTATCTTGAATACTGTCTGTTATCTTTTTTTGTATTCAGATGAAGCAAAATTTGTGCATAATCTTATTCATGAAAAGAAGAAAACGCTTGTTGTGGCCTTCAACTAGACATTTAGATATATCGACGACGTATTGTCAATTTACATTTGTAAAGTCCGTTCCTAATTCGATACGATAAATCCTGGTGAGCTTGAGATAAAAAAAAAATACCACAGAGTCTGAAACATCTGTTTCATAATTGGATATTTTACTTAAAATAAGGATATGGAGATAACGAACAGTATTCAATCTCAAAGTCCATCAAACAATACAAAACAGGAGCAGAGCAAACACAGACCTCCGAAACATCAGAGGCGTTAATGGTAATCTAACAACAAACTTTATGATAAACGTGATGCCTTTAACTTTTCTATCGTCAACTTCCCTTACTTATGCATCAATATACCTTCATCACCTGCATATGTAGTTTTTATATCTCAGTTGATTCGATACGCAAGAGCATGCGCTGCGTATGAACAATTTTTAAAACGATGTGAATAACTGACAAACAACTTGATGAAACAAGAATATCAGCGGTCTAATTTAAAATCATCATTTTGTAAGTTCTTTGGTCGATTAAATTATTTTGTTAGCAAATACAATTTCTCATTGAGATAAATGCTGACTGATTTTTTTCATACTAATTGTTAGTCCAGTATTTATAAAATGAATTGACGACGGATTTTTTCCGTTATTTCCAGATCATAACAAGGAACAAACGGCGGGTGTGACCGGTCAGCAGGGAATGCTCACTACACCATGGCACATGATCCCATCTCTGATGTTTAAGAGGTTCATGTTTGCTTTGCTTTTATGTTGTATAGTGTAGTGGACTTTGATGTTCATACTGTTCGTTATCTCTTTATCCCTCATATGTTTCATTATTATGAAAACCACCACTCAGTATTAAACTTTATGTTGAAATGTATGATAAACTATATGCTGACGGAGGTCATTATATGAAATACAGATGTATTTACGACGAAGTCATTGTATGAAACAGATGACTTCAATATTGGATATCTTTTTGTTTTTACTGAATGAGATTTTTATTCACTGCATTTCTAAAGTCTTGTATTTATTTTTTTCATTCTATGAAACTTTTATCCATAAAGTCCATATCACATTAGCCAATTATCGTTCGATGACCACGGTAGTTATTCTGTAATTATGCTTACTTTTGAACTGTATGTTTGAGTGAAAGGGGGGCTGAATGTTTTAATATATCTATTTTAAACAGTCATATATTAAACAAAAAACTATTAGGATGATATTGAAACTAGATTTTATTGAATTTGATTTTTGAAAATAAAAGCAAAGATCAAGATAGGAAAAAACCAGAATACATTGTGTGCAGAGCTGCAGCGAGAAAAAGAGAGATGAGTAATCGGGAAAAAACTGAACACCAATTATGCAATATATTTGAGAGGCTATTCATCTGAACGGTCACAGGACAACAAAATATCATATTGAAAATTCATTTATTCAAACAGGATTCGAGTATCTTGCACTTGATTTCATTTGCTTTCGTTATGTAAAAGCTGATCTGGTTTTGATATATATTTTTTGAAGGTAGCATATTGAGAAAGGTAGGTGATCTCGGGATTTAATGGGATAGTGAAGTAAATTCATGACTTGCTAATCTTCACCTTTTTTTCATGACCATGATAAAACGATAGATAATCAATAAGTACTTTATTTCAAATAAAACGTTAATATTCAAAATGGTATGTTTCTAGTTTTTTCCCTATTCTTTTCAACCTACCCACACCAGAAAAGAAAAGATTCCTTTAAAATGAGTTTGTGTGTGACAGTCCTTTCATTTGGGGCATTTCTTTTCCTGCCGGCTGCTGATTCATTTTATTATGGACAAGGTTTGTTAAATTTTTCATTTTTCGCTTATATTACATTTTACAAAATACAAGCAAAAACTATATACTTGAAATGAAAAAAAAAAGAAAGAAAGAAAAACAAGGAAATATGCAATTTTCGAATCAAATTAGGAGAATAAATTATGAGAAGGGCAAAAACGATTTGCAGAAAATAAGGGATGGAATCAAATGAAATAGAAAAGTAAACAAAACATGTCACTGAGCCACACTCCATGTTATTCCATTGTCATATTCATGGTATAAATTAAAGTCACTAAGGATTTTTTATTACTATACACGATAAGAACTCAGTTTGTAAATAATGGCCTCACAATCATTATGGAAAAAAGTCAGTCAGCTATTGATATAATGATAAATATAGGATAAAATGATAAATATAATTTGCTGGTTAGGTCATTGTATCGACCTTAGAACCTATGAACTGATGACTTCAAACGAGAAACGAGCATTAATTATAAAAGTTTTATTAAAAATGATGCCATAAACAATGAATATATATATACAAGAATTCATTTTACATACGATCGGCAGTATAAAGAATATGGAGAAAATGAACAGTATTCAATCTCAAATTCCATAAAACAATACAAAATAGGAGAAGAGCAAACACGCACCCTAAAACGTCAGAGGTGGGATCAGGTGCCATGGAGGAGTGAACATCCCCTGCTGACCGGTCACATCCGCCGTGTGCTCCTGTCATGATCGGGAAAGCACGAAAAAAATGTGTCGTTAATTCAGTTTATAAATAATGGATTAATAATAAGTATGGAAAACGTCAGTCAACATCCCACTCAATGATAAATTATATTTGCTAACAAGGTCATTGTGTCTCACGGCAATCAACCCACCTTTCTTTCTTTTTTGTGAATATCGGACGTGCAGATTTGCATACATTTACATACATGTGTTTATTTTTTTTTTCATAATTGGATGCTTTTTTTTAAATTCAACAAGCTTGAAGTCTTTATTTTTAATTTAGAAATATTGTATTATACATGTATTAGTCAGAAAAGAACCGTAACTCTATCTCTTGCTTTCAAAAAGATAAAAAATACAATTCATCGGCAAATTTGCTTTACTGTCATCATTTCAAAATTACAAAATTGGTGGTTTATCGATAATTAAATTTAGGTTAGTATCAATTATTACTCACTTTTCTAGATGCTGTTTGTAGAACTACAACATACAATCCTGGTTTTGGTATTTGTTGTGATGGAGTTGTAAATAGCATAAGCAGTGGAACAAGTTGCTGTGGAACTTCAGCATTCTACCGCGGTTTCGCTATTTGCTGCAACGGAGTTGTAAATAGCATAAGCAGTAGCACAAGTTGCTGTGGAACTACAGCATTCAATCGCGGTTTCGCCAGTTGCTGCAACGGAGTTGTAAATAACATAAGCAGTGGCACAAGTTGCTGTGGAATTTCAGCATACAACCCTGGTTTTCACAGGTGCTGCAATAACATTATCTGTTAGAAAGTAGCTTTCTAAAAATAAAATTCCTCACATTTTCTTGTCAGATTCTTGTAATGAAATGTATTAAGAGGACTAACAGTACTCAAGCTCAAAATTCATAACAGAAATACAAATTTTGGAGCAGAGCAATCACAAACCTTTAAAACATGCATCAAAAGTTGGAACAGGATCCTTAGAGGAGTGAGCATCCCGTGAGACATAAACCCCGTATGTAGGTGATAAGTGTATATTGCTGCATTAGTAAAGTTAGTTGACGATTGAAAATTTTAAGTCATTATGTTTATCATAAAGTTTTGTTGCAAAATTACCAGTAATGTCTCTTCTAATTATATATACAAATACGAAACAGATGTGTCAGATTCACAATTGCTGTGTATGTTTGACTTGATCTACAGCCGTGCAAATTTTAGCTTCAGAAACTTGTTTGCATATTATAATAAAAGCAGAGATAGAAATAGATTAAGTCTTTGTCATATCTGTATCATTTCTCTGTTCCTTGTAAACTTTTAAAAAAAAATTCTTGAAAAATGGATTAGGAAAGACCTTTTTCTTCGATTACTAGACTCAAGAAAATAGGCTCAAATCCGTAATTATGGATATTGCAAATCATAGGATTACCAACCCCCCCCCCCCCTCTCAAGTTTTACTAAAAAAAAATGCAACTAAAGAATTCGTCTTTTTCTTAAACTTCAATAAGCTAACAAAACAATTGACGCCGTTGATGTAAGTAATATTATTAATCACAAAAGGGTCCAGTCTTGTATTCCAACATATTTCAAGTTAAAGATTACACTTTGTATTTCCTGCGAATATGAATATCATATTGCTTTCAATCGTATTATTTACAGCGCCTGGATATCGAATATATGAAACATAATCCCCCATCGTGTTCATGTCTTTTTACCCTACAACTATAGTCTTGCTGGACATGTTATAACTGGTGACGTAAATATATAAATATGAGAACCGTAGATCACTTATTTTAAAAGGTCTTAAGGATAGATGTCAAAAATAATGTAAAATTATTTCTTAGATTTTGTCATTGAAGTACTGCTTCTTTAATATGTTTACTCACAAAAAATTGAGGTGCCTTACCAGGCGTTTGTGTAAGAAACCATATGATGGCGATTCTTTTGATAAACCTATCAGAAATAATTTAAATTGCTGATAGCCAATATACAAAATCTTTACCATTCTTATTTTCTAAAGAAAATTAGAAACCAGATTAGAAACCATGATGCATTTTTTAAATACATTACGATGATATATGTTTACGTGTTCATGTTTTCCTTTACCCTATTACTATAGTAACGCTGGACATGTTACTACAGGTGACCTAAATACTGATTAATTAATAAATTTAAAAAAATGATAATGAGGACCTTAGATCACCTATTATAAAAGGTCCTAATCATACAGAACCCCGATCCTTCAACTGGCGTCAAAATTTTTAAACAGTACGGATTTTATAGAAAGTTACGCAAGGCAATGGGATAGACACATCTGTTTCATATTTGGATATTTTACTTGAAAAAGACGTTTATGGTAATCTAACAACCAAGCTCTATGATAAACGTGATGACTTGAACTTTTCTATCGTCAACTTTCTTTACTTATGCAGAAATATACCTTCATCACCTACATATAGGGTTTATGTATCCCTGTAGAATTGATACGCAAGAGCATGCTCTACTTATGTATAATTTCTAAAACAAAGTAAATGAGACAAAACAAATTGTCAGCATCCTCGTTTAAATTCATCATTTTAAGTTCTTGATATTAAACGATTTACTTTATGCTCGAAACTTGAGTAAACTTGGGGAACGAACCATTTTTAAGATATTTCATATAACTAAAAAAACCAAACTTTCAAGGCAAAGGTTGAACAAAGGTACACGAACCAATAAACTTTTTTTACAAGAGGGCATATTTTTTTAACAACAGCAATTCAGAAACATCGACTCTACCTTAATTTTTAAAAAAAATGTCAGAAGTCACATGTCTTCGTTGTAGCTCTTGCAGCTTCTGTTATTAAGTTTAAAATCCGTTATTTGATTATTTGGATCAATTGATTGTATATTGTTTAACGTCCCTCTAGAGAATGTTTCACTCATATTGAGACGCCACCACTTCCTGGTGGAGAGCTTCAATTTTCTCCTATAATCGGCCCTTAGGGCAATTGAGCAGGGAGGAATCTTTTTCGTGCCAACACCTACTGCGACATGGAACCTCGGTGTATACGGTCTCATCCAAAGGAATGATCTTCACATCCCAAAGTAGGATTCGAATCCACGACGTAAGGATCAACAATTTACTTCGCGACTATATGGCAGACGCTCTAACCACTGCGCCATGCGTTAGACTATATGATTATTATTAATTAAGACAATCCTTCTGTATTATAAAAAAAACGAATAAAAGATTTTATCTCCTTTTTGAAAAATACAAGAAATATCATTTTGATTTTTTTAAGGTTCATTTAACAGAAGTCTGTTTACTTTTCTAAAATGTTGCTTTAAGGAAATGCATTTTATAAGAATATTACAGGTAATTATATCTTATATTGCGGGCAAAGTATAATAAAAAAAGACATTTCAACTTTAAAATCTAAAGTACAAAAATTGATAATTTATAGTTATCTTTCTTATGAGAGTAACAATAAACCTTAATGTAAAAAGAACTAAAACAGATGCAACATCTGCTATGAACCTCATCCTATGCCCATAACATAATATTGCTGTAACAGAGGAATTTATATTTCCGTTACGGACATGCTGCAATAAAACCCTATTTAGGACTTAAAATTAATTTTAAAACTAACGGTCATCGATTTTCTAAAACCTTAGCAGGACAACAGCTGTTTTGAAAAAGAAAAACATGATATACATTTATAGTCAGAAAAAAAAATCCTCAGAACCTTTTTTTTTACCCGCCTTTAAATAAATATTATCTTATCTTAAATTGACGAAACAAAACCATGTTGAAATAACTATTTTATGTTTAATAAGTGGGCAAGAAACTTTTACACCATGTGTTTCAAATTAGAAAGTACTAGCAGGAGAAAATGCAGGATAAGTTAAATTATAGATGTTATAATGTCATAACATACATGTATATGATTATTTATTGTAGAAATTTTGAAAGCCCAATTTCAGCTTTAATTGGCAATTCGACAGTAATACTTAATACAGGGTCAATACAATGCCCTTTTCAGAAAATACAATTTATCATTAAGTCAAATGTTCACTGACAATTTCATAAAATTTGTTAGTCCATTATTTATACACTGAATTGACGATGGATTAATTTTCCCGTTATTTCCCGATCGTGACAAAGAGCACACGGCTTTTATTGTTTCATGGACGTTTGATCGTGAATACTGATCGTTATCTCAATATGTTTCATTAAACAAAATATACCATAGGCCCAGGCTGTTGATGTGATATGTTCACTCTAGATGGTTATCTCTTCATGACATTCCTTTTGCTTTAATCACAAGGTGAAATATATGAAGATATAGAACAGTAATCAAGATTTAACGTCCATTAAACAATACAAAATAGAAGCAGAGCAAATACAGACCTCCAGAACATGGACCCACGAAACATCAGAGGTAGGATCAGGTGCCTAAGAGGAGCAAACATCTCCTGCCAACTGGCACATCCGCCGTGCTCTCCTTGTCATGATCTGGAAATAGCAGAAATATCCGTCGACACTTCAGAGTGTAAAGAGTGTTTAATTTAGCTTGCAACATCTAAGTAAATTAAAATCATTGAACCAAAGCACTTTTTACTCAGATTAAATTATAAAGATTTCAAATATTGTTTTTAAATAAGAAAACATAAGCAAATACAAATACAATAAACTCGGCCATAAATATACTCAGTAATTATTAGAACACAAGATCAGCCCGTACATTGCTTGAACATTAACAGATTAATTGAATTTGTGTATATGTATGTGTGAACTAAAATCATAATCTTAATTCAGAAAACGAACGGGATGTTCAGTCAAATTGAATTTAGAAAATGTGGGCTTGTGATATACTAACATAATTATTATTTTGAAATATGCCAAACAGTCAACAAATATCTGCTAATTGTCATATAATTTGTGTGAAAATTACCATCAGTTGCTAGTCCCACATTCCATGCAGGTCGTCTCTACAGGCGATAAGCTTTTTTGATTTGAATTCCCGGAATCCGACGGAAAATTTTAGTCTGAAGATAACTTAGGGTTGGGAGGTGGATAAAATATAAAGAGCATATAACAGTTTGTGTTGGATTTAATTTGATATCGTTATATAGAAAACTGCTCAGGTTCGGAATCTATCAAAAGGAACAGGATAGAAATTAAGGTAAAGTTAATCAGGCCATTCCTTGTTTTGTAAAAACAAAATTGATTGGACTTAAAAACTTGTGATGCAATTAATGATCTAAGAATAAATTAAGCACAATGATTAGTTGATGATCATGTTAAAAAAACTTAAAAGGCGGAGAAAAGGATCTGAGCTTAATCATGGATGTTTTCTTTTTATTGTAGTCTTCATTCTTCAGGACAAAGGATTCCTCACAATGATTTTGTATTTGATATTCCTTTCACTTCTCTCCCTTCATATTGCAAAGTCATCACATGGACGAGGTTTGTACCTTTGTTTTTCGTAGTACTATTTCTTTCTTTTATTCAACTTTAGTTAATTATATTTTTGATTAATTTAAAATTTAAGACAAGTTAAAATACCTAAATTTCATTTACTGAAAGGATACAGAAACGCAGAGTAAACTTTTGAGATGAATTAAATTAATTTGTTTTTCAATTTTTTTTAAAGATATATAACCGAAATCCCATTTGATTTTTTCTATTAATTCTTGAGTTATTGAAGCTCATAGTAGGCTACCCTCCAAAAGTGAAAATCGAAAACTCTCATAATCCTCAATGTCTCTCCCGCGCATCTGTCAGAGTCTTATTTCTCCTTTTCATGAAAATTATCAGAGTGTTTATCTTTCAATTCCTGGCTATATTGGGCATGGGTAACCACGCAAAAAAAAATGTCAAACGACACGCACATGCGCTTTTGAGAGGAACACAACAGTAAGTTGACCGGTTCGAAAAAACAAAAATTCGGAAATCTTTTTCTTTCATTTCTAGTGTGAATGTAATGATTACCGTAGTCTACTGTAAAAATGGCGGTATTTATTGTAGAAATGTGGCAATTTAAGAGATGGCTAGACAAATAAACCGCCCGTAACATGAGTCTGTTTAGCGCTAAAGACATCGTCATGGTTGATTAAAAACAATTCCAGGCCTTCTCTGACAACGGGTATCAAGTTTACGGGGGGAAATTTACAGGAAACTGCTTAGTGGCCCATTTTTTTCATTTTCATTAAATAGGCAATTCCAAAACTAGACCCCACGGAACTTCCGTAAACTGTACCAAGATTGCAAAAATTCATATCGTCTCTAAATATTGAAAAACAATGTGTATACCTCGGGAGGAATCAAATGGCCATTATCAAATTGCACGTATTTTCGACTTTTTAGCATTTTACCTACGTTACGTCATACAGTTTATGGTTGAGTAATTCTGAACACTGATTTTGATGCATAGTAACTAAATTTCTCATCTGACTAATTTTCGTAATTTTCGGTCATGCAGTCAAAATGTTTTCGAAAATTATCTTACACTGCATTTCTTTTTCCTTTCAGTATATAAAAAAGTTTCCATATTTTATGTTTCAACATCAAAACTAAAAATTCAAGCAATGTACATGTAATTTCAAATTGCAAAATCAACTTTTTTATAATGGCATTTTAATCCTTTTTCTAAAACAGTTAAATCAGAAGACTTGAATAATAATCATATGAGAAGGATAAGTGCTCTGGGGAAGAAAAATGCACAGGAAAACCAAGGCTGTTATAGATGTTCAAGGGAGATTATGAGAATTTTTATTTTGATTGGGAGGATATCGACATATAAATTTCATTAACTTTGGAATTATTAGTCAAAGTGACACATGATATTGGCATCTTGTTGATTACAGTTCAATGAAAATTTTTGATAACAATAATGGAGAACATATTGAAAATAATAGTTGTAATTTAACTCGAAAGTTTAGTATGCGCTTCTTTTTACCTTCAATATATTTAACACTTTAATCGATTTTAGATAAAAATAAACTAAAAATAAACAAATAAAAAAAAATACTCCCAAGATTTATATGATAAAAGATAAATGTAAACATATTTATATATTTCAATCAAAGGTGTTACAAATTGATTATAAAAGAATGTTTCAACTTAAGCATAGTGTCGTGGACCCTTTTCGGACTCCTCTAACTTTATCTAATTAACTCAAATCTTAATAATTTGCATTGAGAAATTTGGGCAAGAATGCGCTCACCATGTATTCCAGATTTAAAGATCGGAATAACTTTGAATAACAATGAAGATTCATGAATTGAATTAACTTCTCTTACATCACACAGCCTCATTCTTTATTTTTACTTACTTTTAACTCCTGTAAATTTCCAAAGTTGTGATTAAGACCTAAAAGAATTGCTTTATTAATCTCATTAGGCTACTTTCTATACTTTATTTTTGCGCAATTTACCAGGGGCCACTTTTTGTACACTAAGTGAAATCTTTCTCTCACGACAAGAAGCACCCGGCAGGTGTGACCGGTCAGCAAGGGATGTTCAGTCCTCCATGGCACCAAATTTCATCTCTAATGTATCGGAGTTCTCTGTTTGCTCTGCTCCTATTTTGTATTGTTTAATGGACTTTGATATTCAATATTGTTCTCTATCTCCATATCCTTCTGTATATCATGGTTTCAGAATGCAATTTATCAAACAGTGAAATGATAAAAAATATTAATACAAATGTTTAGTGATCAAAGTCGAAAAAAGGTGTGTTTTGAGCTTCACAACAAAGATAAGAATCACTAAATTATTTGTAGAATATTTTTTCAATGTATATATTGCTCATTTATATAGCAAAATAAAGAATCAATCGTTTTGTAAACTTTTTATATAAAATGAAATCTGTCTTCTGAAATGAGCATATATCACTGTTCAAAATCTATGTTATTCTGTATGGTTTTCAATATGGGAAATGGAAAAATAAAAAAGAATAGAAAAATTTGAAATCTTACATGCGTGTAACACTGCTTTTCTTTCAAGCTTTGTGGTCATAATTATAAACGAATGCTATATTACACTTTTTTCGTAACAGCTGTCTGTGGAACTCTGACATACAACCCAACGTTCAGTATTTGTTGCAACGGAGTGTTAAATAGCAAAGGTTCGCGCAGAAGTTGCTGTGAAACTAAGAATTACAATCCAGCTTATAGTGTTTGCTGCAACGGAGTTATAAATGACAAAGGTTCAAGCAGAAGTTGCTGTGGAACTAAGAATTACAATCCAGCTTATAGTGTTTGCTGCAACGGAGTTATAAATGACAAAGGTTCAAGCAGAAGTTGCTGTGGAATTAAGAATTACAATCCAGCTTATAGTGTTTGCTGCAACGGAGTTATAAATGACAAAGGTTCAAGCAGAAGTTGCTGTGGAACTAAAAATTACAACCGAGCTTATAGTGTTTGCTGCAACGGAGTTATAAATGACAAAGGTTCAAGCAGAAGTTGCTGTGGAACTAAGAATTACAACCCAGCATATAGTGCTTGCTGCAACGGAGTTATAAATGACAAAGGTTCAAGCAGAAGTTGCTGTGGAACTAAGAATTACAACCCAGCATATAGTGTTTGCTGCAACGGAGTTATAAATGACAAAGGTACAAGCAGAAGTTGCTGTGGAACTAAGAATTACAACCCAACTTTCAACAGTTGCTGCAATGGAATTATCTGTTAGAAAATTGGAGATTTTTAAAATCAGTAAATACGTAATTTTACTACAAATGATTTGCTTTTGCTTTTATTATTGATTGAAACATTAAGTTAAGCTATCGCGTTTCATGGTTGAAAAATCTTATATGCCGTGAGTACTTAAACATATACATTTCCAAATTTGATCAAATGGTATTTATAGTTTTCTATCCTTAATAGGGCGAACCTTTCCAACACAACGTATATATTACTGTGATATTGATGTTAGGTATTCAAAAGGGGAAAAGGATTTATCACACGAAAGCCTCAAAAATATAATTAACTAAGCAATAATTAGTTGCTAAAAATTGCATTGAAATCAGGATTTTTTTAAAATTAAAATTCATGTACTAAGAATATTTATAAATACTGTCGTGGAAAGATACATTTAAACACTAGAAATAGAATGCTAATTTCAAACGATTAATCTATCGTATAATTTTTTAAAATATATATATGTTTTACGGTGTGACTGTTGGGGCTAGCGCAGTTGCACCATCAAAACACTTAAAAAATTGAACAGCCACTTCAAACATCAAGCCGCACGAGACATCTCGACTACAGCTATGACGTCACATGATGTCAAGGCGCTGTTTACGTAGACCGCCGAATGTCTGGTTGACACTAAATATAAATAGATCTAATGCAATTTTTGTTGATAAAGATGACATAGTTATTATTATTTTTTTTTTTTTTGCTTAATTGAAAGATTTCTACAAACTGAGAGCATTTCATGCTTTTCGTTATTATTTATTTGCGCAAAGGACAATGGATAGTAAAGGAATTCTGGGAATGTTTCACAGAGAAACTTGCTTGACGTATGTACAGACTCCGGTTTTTAAACGTAAGTCTATTTCGCGACGCTCACTGTGCTCGCTATAATTGATTTTTTTTATTAATTAAAAGAGAGGGATATAACTCGTACAAAAATTCAAGGTTCACTATTCCCACCATTACATACTTATTTTACTTAGGGGAGCCGACTGGGGTTTTATTGTGTGAAAACTACAATAGCAAAACTATTCATTTTTATACCATATATAACTTAGATTTACTTTAGTGTACATGCAAAGTTTTGGGAAAATCTACCGCCCAGGTATTTTTCAGGGACCGTCTCAATATACAGGTACATTTACACTCCTCCATGGCACCTGATCCCACCTCTGATGTTTCGGAGGTCCGTGTTTGCTCTGCTCTTATTTTGTATATTTGTTTAATGGACGTTGAGATTGAATACTGTTCGTTATTTCCATATCCTTCCTTACTATAGGATTATACGAGAAAGTGTTAATTTTTTGCACTATAATGCAAATTATACAAATACTACATTAGACTTTTTGCCCTAACTATAATAGATGATAATTAACACTATATTGTACATAATGTGAAAGAACCACAAAATTCCATCGCCTTAATTCGAGAGGGGGCATCTAAAAATGCCAAAAAAATAACAAATTTCCTTGTTTACATGTAGTACTACAAAATATGACGCATACAAAGGTTTTGTACAAAAAAATTGAAATATGACGGAGAGATTGTCAAATTTTAAGTTCAAGAAAATATACAATGTATTTATTACACTTCCTTTTATAACATTTGTTATTACCCCATGTTTAAAAGCGTTGCGTTATCAAATATCAAAAACACATTACCAGTATTACGTCGCCAATTTACCTGTGAGATTAAAATTTTTTTTTAAAAAATTAATTATTTAATATTACAATAGAATAATTTTTATCCTTAATTTCTTAATTTTTTGCAGTTTTAATAATTAAGTGAAAAAAAGTTGCTTTTAAACAGTAAATACGCTTCATTTTACTATGATGCACGAAGTATTGCGCAATAGAAACCACAGTCGGCCCCCTTAATACGAATTATGTATAAATTTACTGAGTATGCAACATCTACATATCTGTTATGTTTTAAGTTTCATTTGATATGTTGCTTTTAGTGAAAGAATACCTTAAGGTACTGAGAATACCGGAAAAACTGTCTAAGATATAATTATTTTTATTTACATTATATTGGGGGTGGGGTTATATGCGGAAAAATGTCATTTTTTACCACCAGAAAAATGTTTGGAAATTTTTTTTTAAAAATGTGCTACATTGTACATGTATATATTTTATGAGAAATCTAAATTAACAAAAAAAATTGTTGCAAATTAGGTCCATACTATTACTCTGGTACAAAATATTTTACAATTACTTCAAGATACCGTCAAATATGTGTATGTTTTTCACTTAATATCGTTATCTTTAAAAAACAAAGTCATCACACATTTAGATTCATTTAGATTTCGGATAAATCCTCGTTAATCACCTGCGCCAAACTCTTTTATACACATATCATGAATTCTACTTCTCATCCGAGGTATAAAAAGGATAAGTGTCACATTATATTTTCGTTATATTTTATACACGCTGACTTTTTAACAAGAGGAATAAAACAAGTTATCTAAATATTCAAATATGTACGTCTTTGTTAAAAAAATGACAAGATTATTTTACACAAGTTTTAAGATACCTTATATTCAGTTTGAAATGAGATACAAAGTTTATGACACTCTCCCCATCATTACGGCTCAAGTATGACATCATACATTTATAGTTCAGAGAAGTGGATGCACAGATTATAGTGTGATATTCTTTGGAATGCCTTAACGTACCTGTGTGCTCAAGAACAATATTTATATATTTCATTGGTACATTGCATTATTATACTATTATAAAGTATTATTCAGTAAGGGATGCTCACTCCTCCATGGCACCTGATCCCACCTCTGATGTTTCTGGGGTCCGTGTTTGCTCTGCTCCTATATTATATTGTTTTATGGACTAACACATTGAATATTGTTCGTTATCTTCATATCATGCACTAAACTGTCCACTCTTACCTTCCAAAATATTTCAAGTTGAAAAGGACACTTTGTATTTCCCTCAAATATAAATCAACCTTTTTTCTTCAAAATTTTTAATAACAAGATAAATTTACGGGGCCTGCATATCGAATATCTGGAACGTAATCCTCCTTTGTGTTCATATCTGGTGGATATGCCATTACTGTTGACTTAGATATATTTAAAAAAATTGGGAACTTAAATCACTTACTTGTTTTATAAGGTTAAATTATAAGATTTTAACAATCCTTTTACTGGCGTCAGATTTTCATAAATATTATGGATTATGCAGAAAATTATACAAGGCAAGGGACCAAACATAAAAAAAAAACCTTGAAACTTTGCAAGAATGGATTAAATGGATGGGATGTATGTTAAATCGGACATTAACAGATTGAGGAGTACTTAGTCAATAAAAACCATCTATCCTTCTGTTCTCAATAATCCAGAAGTGAATAAAAAGAATTAGATTGATAACATAATCACTACATACTAGTTCTTGCTACCAAAGCAGGTAACAACAATATCTTTGTTAGAAGCACATCACAAGTGTGCCGGTCAGGAAAGGGCTGCTCACTCCTCCATGGCACCTGATCCCACCTCTGATGTGTCTGAGGTCCGTGTTTGCTCTGCTCCCATTTTGTATTGTTTCATTGTCTTTGAGATTGAATACTGTTAGTTATCTCCATACCCTTTTTGTCAGGCTCGTTACATAAAATGTATTTTCGAAGAACTTGCATTTAATTCTATTCATTTAAAGTCTCTTAAGGCGTCATGACAACATCCTAATCTATCTGAACTGCTCTCCGGTGCGCCGTAACGTCATAAAAAGTCGCCATTTTTCGTGTATTGTGTTTATTACTTTCCCATTTCAAATGCTCGGGAAACTGCCAAAAATTAACCAAATGCCTTGACATTTTTAAAAAGACGACAGAATTGAATAAGGAATGGAATAAGGATAACTTTCATCCTAATCTTATGTATTGAAGACTTTTATTACGAATTAATTCTTATGTCTTCTCTAATGTAACTTTGCTATTGCTATTTTTACCGTTCGCCGTAGCACAATACCTTGAATAACATATTCAAGCAGAATAAAATCTTAATTTTAGAATATATATTAAAAAAACATTACGATTCTGTTAAATATGATGAATAAACATTTACTGAAAATTTCAGCTTAGTGCGCCCATCACTTTTCGAGAAAAACGCTTTGTCCACGATTTTATGGGACAAGTGATAAAACACTATATACTCATAGTTTCCTTTCTAAGAAAGACATTTTTCAAACTCGTACACCAGTTTTGAATTATCTTAATATTCCAAACAACTAAAATAAATTTGAATTACTATATCTATATTTGATTCCAAAAGTTAATACAATCCCTACAACGAGACCACGGAACACAGTGGTTTCCAGTAAATGTGCCATCAAACATCTTTCTTTACTCCTAACTAAGATACAACGAACAATATTTACATTCGCTGTGTTTTTCTAGTAAGCTTACCGTGAAATTGATTTGAAAAACATTTTCGTGTATACTCACGCGAAGAAATATACACGGAGAAACGTGCGTTAACGTGACGTCAAAATGAGAATGCAGCGACGTTAGTAAAATGCAATAATATAGGACAGCGAGAAATTCGAATATTGAGTATATTTTGGTTGCCTCCAAACAGGTAAAATGTAAATATAAGGAATGTTTTCCAGTTTAGTGTGAATTATTGGTTTGTGAATCACACAGACTTGCACATAGGCATATTTTGTAGGCAAATATGCCTAGGTGACAAATCTGTGTGATTCACACACCAATAACTCACACAAAACTAAAAACATTCCTTACGTAGCAGACACTTCATTAGTAACGTGCAATTATATACTCGAGTCCAATTGGTGTACGCCACATGTAGATGCTTAATTTTTCCACCGAACTCTTGGAGAACTTGAAATCACAGGATTTTACAAAATTCAACAGCTTAAAAACTTAAGATTTTCAATCTTATGCCCAACCATTCCCTACGATAAACTGAAGCCCAAGCATTTTAACATCGCCGACAACTGTTTTTTTTTTTATTAATAAAAAAGGGGGGAGGGGGGGATGACTACTGCGCTTAAGAATCTGCGACATTTGCATTAACAGACTATTATATCTTAGTCTTTTGGGGCAAAAATAATCAAAAACGACATTTCAAATTTAAAATTTATTAAGGAATTCTGATAGGTATTTGTGTCATTTAGAGTAACCCCCCTTATGAAAGTATCAAGAAACTTTAATAGAGAACTAACCAGGACAGATGCAACATCTGCTATGAATCTCATCCTATGTGCATGATATAATATTTCTGTAACAAAACAATTTAATGTCTCCGGTAAGAACATATGCTGCAATAAAATCTCTTCAGGACTTGAAATCAATTTTAAAATTAACAGTTACAAATATTTAAAACCTAAGCAGGACAGCAGCTGTTTTGACAAAAATAACAAGAGGGTGTAGATTCATAGTCAGGGAAAAGACTCCTCAGAACATATATCATCTTAAATTGACGAAACAAAACATGTTGAAATAATTCTTTTATGTTTAATAAGTTGACAAGAAACTCTAATACCATGTGCTTCCAAAAAAGTAAATACTAGCAGGATAAAATGTGGGATAAGCTAAATCATAAATGTTATAAATTCATCACAGCGTAGCACACATATATAATTTTTATTGTAGAAATGTTGAACGCCAAATTTCAGCTTTAATTTGCAATCCGACATTGATACATAATGCATAGAGGATATCTATATTGCGTGATGTGATATTGGCTTTATCCAACGCGTGGCTTGACGAACGAATTTACACCATTTCAACGAGTTGGATAAAGCCAACAGATGTTCTATTTATCTCATACAATTTTGCCAATTCAAATTGATGACGTATAACTTGAAGACGTTTCACCAATGATGTTGAAATGCTTCGAAAGGTTCAAAAGTTTGAATTTTTGCTATATGCGTCTTTGAAAACATTATGAGACAATTACTGAAACTTTACATCAAACGAACGTCTGGCTGAAAGTTGTAATGACCATGGGATCGTGAAAATTAACTTTTTGTACGGTGTGCTCCATGTTTTTCAAAAGAAAATGTGCTGTAAAATTGATGAAAAGAAGAAGGGATGGTTTTACAAATTTTGCCCTGTTATTTTCTAAAAATTGAAACTGGTGTAAAAGTTGAAAACTCATGCTTTTTAAATAATTGAAATCCAATGCAGAAAATTCATACAAGTTATTTTCTCACATGTGTTTTTAAATGCTTCTTATGACGTCATAAACATGTGCATTTCCCGTATTTTCTTAAAAATTGCAAGGGACACCAATTTTCAATGGAATTTTTTTTCAGATTACATTGTCCACAGGCATCGCCCACAAAGATATTGAGATATGTAAATTGTTATTGAATTTTGCACAAAATATAAAAAAAGAATTAACGTAGGCGACGACTCACTCACTCACTCACTCAGCGGTCAATGTTTTCTAAAGGAAAATTACACTTGAAATGTATATCACAGTTCAGGTGTGATATCCTTTAGAAAAGCGAGGCTTTCTCTGTTGAAAGCAGAAAACTGCTTCACAATAATGATGTCATATTTGCAGAGTAGTAAACCTTCATTCTACATTCTTTCCTGATTTATCAGAGTCATTTATTTAACTAACATTTAAATGCAATATAGCTAAAACCATACCTTCTTCTTTGCATAAAAATAAGAAATGTCGAAAATTAACATATTTCCTGACCTCACTGTGACCCCTGTATAATCTTAAAACCAATACTAATTTTGTGGCAGCGGTGAAAACAGGTTTTTTTTTGATAAACTGTTGGATCATTCTGAAAGAAATCCAAAATCGGGGCCAAATACTGGTCTTACCCTATCTTGTCCTTTAAATCACTGAACCAAAGAACTGTTTACGCGGATAAATAATAAAAATTTCAAACATTGTTTTTAAATAAGCAAGCACATGCAAATACAAATACAGCAAACTCGGCAATAAATATTCTCAGTATTTATTAGAACACAACATTAGTCCATACATTGCTTGAACATTAACGGATTGTTTGAATTAGTGTAATGTATTCCTATGAACAAAAATCTAAATTTTAGTATAGAAAACAACCGGGAAGGAGTTAGGCCAAACTGAATTAAGAAAATTTGGGATTGTGAAATAGCATAATTATCATTTTAAAATATGCTAAACAGCCAACAAATATCTGCTAAATGTCAGATAATTTGTGTGAAAATTACCATCAATTCCTACTCCAAAACTACATGCAGGTCGTCTCTACAGGCGATTAAATGCTTAAATGCTTGACTTGAATTCGCGGAATCCAACAGAAAATTTGAGTCTGATGATAACTAAGGGTTGGGAGGTGGATAAAATATAGAGCATATATATCGTGCCTAAGGCTGAATTGATTAATCATTTATGTGAAACAGTTTGTGTTGGATTTCATTTGATATTGTGTATAAAACAACTGCTCAGACTAAACATCTATCAGATGAACAGGATATAGATTAAGGTAAAAATAATCAGGCCATACCTTGTTTTGTAAAACAAAATTAAGTGGAATTCTGAAAGCGTGATGCAACTGATTATCTAAGAATAAATCTAGCACAATAATTAGTTAATAATCATGTCAAGTATGAAGATAAGGATCAGAACTTAAATATTAATATTTTTATTGTAGCCTCCATCGTACAGGATTAAGAATACCTCACGATGATTTTGTATTTGGCATTCGTTTCACTTCTTTCCATTCATGTTGCAAATTCTGCATTTGGACGAGGTTTGTACCTTTGATTTTCTTATTAACATTACTTTCTTTATTTTAATATTAGGTATTTATTTTTTCTTGATTAATTTGAAATTTAAAACAAGGTAAAATATTAAGAATTTAAATACATGTGCATTAATAAATTCTCCATTTTTTATGTTTGAACATCAAAACTAGACATTCTTGTAAAGTAATTTTGAATTCAAATAAAATTTCTTTTTATGAACTTTGAATCTTTTTTCTAAAACAGCTTATTGTTGCTAGTTGATATAAGAATGTTCAAAATAAATGTTGATGCTATATTACAAAGGAACACAGACATAGACTTAAGCAAAATATTTGTGATTCAGTGTAAAAGACACAGGTACATACATACTTTCTGCTGTTTTCTTGTGTTTAGATATCATGTACTTGTAAAGTGATATAACAATAAAAGAAAAAATGTATATCTGTAATAATACTGGACAAAAATTATATCGTCATACTAGGTACTTCGTTTCCGAGTCTAACAAGATGTACATGTTCAGCATTTTCCAACATTTTCAAAGTTCTAATTTGAAAATTCTAGAACAAAAAAAAAAACACTTTTATAATCATTTTGCTAAACCTTCGATTGAAAAATATTAAGATGTGTATATGTATCTTTTATCATATGTACTTGTTTTTTTTAGTTTGTTTAATCTTAAAACGATTAAAGTGTTAAATATACTGAAAGGAAAAACAAACGCATAGCAACTATTATTTCCATGGATATGTTTTCCAGTATTGTCATCAAACATTGTAATTCAACTTTAATCAACAAGTTAACAAAATCTTGTTTGACTTTGAATAATAATTCCTGAGTTATTGAAATGTTTATGTCGATATCCCCCCAATTAAAATAAAAATTCTCATAATCTCTTCCTTGCACATCTGTAACAGCCTTAATTGATTTTCCTGTGCATTGATTTCACCAGATCACTTATCCTTCTCATAGGTTTATTATCCAAGCCTTTCGACGGTAGACTTAATGGTTGAGAGAAGCTTTATTATTCAAAGCCCCATCTCCATCCCCCGCAGCGTTTGCTTCGTGATCGGGAGGCCCGGGTTCGATTCTCGTTCGCGGCGCCGCGTCATACCTAAGACGTAAACAAAGGCATTGACTGTTCCTTCGCCAAGCGCTCGGCATTAGAAATGAAAGTCACGGGTCTTTCGGATATGACCTTAAAAACGTAGGTCCCGTGTAACGGTAGGCGCTGGCACGATAAAGAACCCTCACTGATCAATGTCCCTGAGTGCCGAGTATAGGTCTAAATTTGAAGCCCTTCACCGGTATACGGTGACGTCTCCATATGAGTGAAAAATTCTCAAGAGGGACGTTAAACAATATACAATCAAACAATCCATCCCCCGCCCAATGAATCCTACAAAATATTTATTAAGGATAAAATTAACAGAATCCAGCTGGTTTGGTACAGGTGAATGTTTGTAAGAAAGTCTCGAAAATAAACACTGGCTACGTTTTCCCACTGTGAACATGCTAAAACATTACGCATACGACGCTTATGTGAGAGTAAAATCAACGTAAAGTTGCCAAGTTCATGCATCAAATTAGAGCTGAGACTTTCTGTCAGTTTTAGGGTGCGTATGATTGTCTGTTGTGTAAATATCGGTTTCAGTGATAATGCCTTGACAATAACCGATATGATGAAAAGCCCTATCTTGATGGGACGTTGCTACGCGTCATCGTCATGGTTGGTTGGAAATCTTTTGAGTAACTCTCTGACAACAGAAACAATTTGAAGGTTTAAGAGTTAAAAACAAACTGAACAGCGACATGTTCTAGCTTTTTTTATTCACTTCTGCAATTCAATTACTAGACCCTATGTTACTTCCGTAAGCCATACCATGATTCCAAAATTATACTGACTGCAAATATGCAAAGAAGATGTCTGTAACTCTAATGCATCGTTTGGCATTACAACATCTGATCACAAAATTGTCATGATCGACATGAATGCGTTTTTGGTTTTTTATCACTTCCCCTTCCTGACACCATACATATCATGGTTGCATAGTTTTGACAAGCGATTTTAGTGCATAGTAACCAAAATACACATCTCACCAATTTCATATAATTGTCGGCCAATTAGTCAATTTTTTGTGCATATTATGCGTTTTTTTTCTTTCAGTATATTTTAATTTTCATAACGATTTGCACTTGAATCTGGGTCGAGGCCTGTTCTCGTTGATTGTGAGTCCACGATTTTTTAGAGTTTAGTAGTTAAGTACTTCGCTTTTAGCCTGAAAATTCGGATATTTTTCATTGTTTTAGTAGAATTTAGAATTTCTTTAAAATTATCTCCCTAAGCTCTGATCTCTTGGTGTATTTGGCTCCAGTCTTCAGCATCCTTCTTTTAAAACCTTTCAAGTTCTGTTTATTGATAATTTTAGGATTTCCAACGCTTCGGCTTGAGAAACACTGAAGGGACATAATTTGTTGAAATAAGCATCTGGTGCGTCAAAATCGATAGCGTATATCGTGTATTTGATAAATAACCCAGGGCCCTTGGCATATCATTTGAAAGTTATAGCATCAGTTTTTTCTTGGGTCAAAAATGTTCAATGTGTGTTTGGTCATAATTATGGTTGGAACTTCTTTGTCTTTTAAGTAAACAGCATCACAATTAAGTATTACATCTAATGGACTATACTTCTGGTTTTAAGATCATAAATTAGCATTTGATTTAGCAGAAAGGGGCAACCTTTTTTGTTAAATTAATACAACGAGGCATTGAAGGAAAAAATATTTTTAAAAAAACACTTTATACCATTGCTAAATTATGTATAAAGTCAATTGGTGTACTGTATTTTTTTAGCCAGTAGAATTGATTTACTACAAGGTGAGGACTTATCTCGCTTTTTGTTAATGATTATTAATCAAATTTTAGAAGAAAAAACTGTCCTTCTTATGATTTCAATTTACTAGATGTGCCCTTGTTTATGCATGCTGATGATACAGTACTAAGTACTTAAAGCTGAATCTGCTGATACACATTAGAAATTGTTAGACTCTTTTTAATCAACCTTAAAGAATGAAAGTTGAAACTTTACTTTAAAAAAAAGAATTGATGTGTCTAGAAATCGTGGAAATATTTTACATGTAAAGATAGGATGAGGTGACATACGACCCCCTGTAAAACAACAAGAAATGAAATATCAAAATTGTACTCTAATTTTTGGCATGCAATTTAACATTGATATGTGTATCCTAATTTAATACTATTTATATTTAAAATAAAAAAAGTTATTTGAAAGATACAAGATCTCTAATTCAGGTAGGAGTAGCATACTAGTATTTACATCCCACTCTCATTGAATTTTGGCCCCATCCCAATCTTTGATGCCCTTTTAAATATTTAAGCAAAAGGAGGTACATTTTTCTTCCTTTGCTGATCACTGTATTTTATCATAATACATCCATATCTCAAAGGTGAAATTATACATAATTGCACTCAATCAAAACAAGCCTTTTCTATTATAAACAGAACACATAGTATCTTATCTGACGTAAAAAAAATCCTATCCTAAAAGAAGCCCTGGCGTGACTTTCTAACCGACCAATCAGCTCATGTGCACAACAAGGGAGTACTGCAAAAACGCTTCAAAAAATAAATACTTGAAAAGAAACTTTATTTTACTTGCTTTCCAAAAGACAATTTTATATGATCACAGTTGAAATGCGAATCTACATTTTACAAACATCTGACTTATTGTATAGTTTAATACCTTTGTAATCTGATTAATGGACGAATGGCTTCATGCGTTCTCGACTATCAGTAAAACATATCTCATGTGAATTGCTCGACACAAAACTATAGACGCTGCAGTTCCCTGAATATTGACATGAATAAAAATTAATTGACAACTTCGGGTTTGAAATGTAGTGAAAATAATGTATAAATAGACCTTTATCACGTATCTGTGATAGAATATAAACATATAGTGACCTGGCATGTTTGTCATTTAGTCATCGGATTGGACAATTGTTCTCTGTAAGCGACTTTGGGCAAAAAACACAAAAGCCATATACGGATGATTCCTCGGACATGCATATACCTCTATTTAACTACGATTTGCCTATCCTATTCATCTTTATACATAAAAGAACATAGGTCACAAAATAGGTCGAATGTTGCTATGATAGGGTGTACGAATTCATGCATAATGCAGTATTCTTTCCGTTAAAAACAAAAACAACTATTGACACTATTCAGTAGGTTTCATATTTTTTCACTATTGTTTGAAAATTACCAGATTATTGAAGATTTAACGTTTACAAGATTCATTTTAAAAAGGTCTAAAGACCATATTTGTTTCACATCATCATTTGAATAAAAGAAACTGAAAATTGTTAATATATTATAATTACTTAGGGATGCTGTTTGATTGCAGTTGGAATTCAATATCCCTCAAAAGCATGCAGCCGATCAAAGGCGTAATAGCATTTCTGGAATTAACCCAAGAATGAATAGTTAATACCTAAATATTGAAATTATATATGCAGATTTTGATGCATATGTAAATGAGTTGAATGAATGTAAAGAGTTAAAATGTGGGGTTTTCAGAAAGCCAAAGATTTGAATAAATGCGTCTTTAGTTTGTGTCTTAGGTTTGAAAACATGTATCCTTAACAATATTGTGTATTATGAATAAGGCAGATTACAAGTACAAGAGCATGTTTTAAAGAAAGAATAACGTAAAGGAACAATGGCAAATGGTTTACTGAATTTAAGAATGAATTTAAAGGGACATAGACACAGCATCAGCTAAAAAATTAAATTTATTTTCAATTTTAAAAGATATTTAACTAACGTCTTTTCTAATGATCATCCAAAATTTGAACTTCAGTTGTCGAGATACAAGACAGATTTTGAGCTCCAAACCTAAGTCAAATTTTTGCTGATCATTAGAAGGATATGGTGATAACGAACAGTATTCAATCTCAAAGTCCATAAAACAATATACAAAATAAGAGCAGAGCAAACACGGACCCCCGAAACATTAGAGGTGGGATCAGGTAACATGGAGGAGTGAGCATCCCCTGCCGACCGGTCACATCCGCCGTGCGCTCCTTGTCATGATCAGGAAATAAAGGATAAATCCGTTGTCAATTCAGTCTATAAATAATGGACTAACAATTGGTATGAAAAACGTCAGTCAGCATTTGACTCAGTGATAAATCGTATTTGTTGACAAGGTCATTGTATCGACCATACAACTTATGAAATGATGACTTTAAACAAGACTGCAGATATTCTTGTTTCGTCAATTTGCTTGTCAATAATTTACCTCGTTTTAGAAATTGTTCATACGTAGAGCATGCTCTTGGGTATCGAATCAACTGAGATATATGTACTCCGTATGCAGGTGATGAAGGTATGTTGCTGCTGCATAAGTAAGAGAAGATGTCGATAGCAAAATTGAAGTCAGTACATTTATCATATAGCTTGGTTGTTAGATTACCATTAGTGTCTTTTTCAAGTAAAATATCCAAGTATGAAACAGAAGTATCGGACTTTGTGGTATCTTTTATCTCAAGCTCACCAGGATATATCATATCGACGTAGGAATGGAAATTACCATTATTAATTGTGTAAGCCAATGAGGACACTTTTGTTGGTTTAAAAGTTTATTAATCCAATTTACAATTTTACTGTCACTAATAAGTTCACTATTAATAACTATAATGAATATGATATGAAATGATTATAGTCCAAGTTTAAAATGTTTAGATAAAGTGTACGTTCTAAACCCTATATGTTTACAATTGGCAATACATTGTCGATATATCTAAATGTCGAGATGAACGCCACAGCAAGTGTTTTCTTCTTATCACGCATACGATTTTGCGTAGATTCTGCTTCATATGAATATAAAGATAGGTCTGCTAATTATAGAGCACAATTTGTACAATACATGATGCCTTGTTTAGGAATTGTAAGCATTAAAATTGGTTTAAAAATTCAGTTGAAACTGTGTCTATGTTCCTTTAACTAGCTTTCCTAAATTTATCTTCTGATTCAAAGGTTTAATTTTTCTAGAGGATATGAAATAGTTAAACAATAGATTGATCTATAATATCAATTTCATTTCATATTAAAATGTCCTGTATAACATGGTCTCATAATTCAATTTATCAAACAGTATAATGATAAAAAAAATAATACCAATACCCAGTGTTCAAAATGTCGAAGAAATGTCTACATTGGGAAGAGTTTTGTTTTAAGTTTCTCAACAAAGATAAGAAGCACTTAATTGTTTATAGCATATTTTATGTATGTATATACTATGAAAATATGTGATTTTCAAAGAATTGTGTTATAATATTTAGTGTACAATATGGGAAAAAGAAAACTAAGGGAGAATAGAAAATCCTGAAATCAGAAATACAGACAGCATTGCTTACCGTTCAAGCTTTGCGGTCATGATTATAAACAAATGCCATCTGACATTTTTTTGTTTCAAACAAACAGCTGTTTGTGGAACTCGGACATACAATCCTACGTTCAGTATTTGCTGCAACGGAGTAATCAATAGCAAAGGTTCGCGCAGAAGTTGCTGTGGAACTCGAAATTACAACCAAACTTTCAGTATTTGCTGCAACGGAGTAATCAATAGCAAAGGTTCGCGCAGAAGTTGCTGTGGAACTCGAAATTACAACCCAACTTTCAATATTTGCTGCAACGGAGTAATCAATAGCAAAGGTTCGCGCAGAAGTTGCTGTGGAACTCGAAATTACAACCCAACTTTCAGTATTTGCTGCAACGGAGTAATAAATAGCAAAGGTTCGCGCAGAAGTTGCTGTGGGACTAAAAATTACAACCCAACTTTCAACAGCTGCTGCAATGGAGTTATCTGTTAGATAATTGTATAATTCTGAAATAAACAAAATAAGTTATATCACCATCAATTTGTTGTTGCTGTTATTGTATTAAAGATGACATGTTTAACTATCACGTTTCATGGTTAAAAGATTCAGTATACAGTTCCAAAGTAGGTAAAGGGTGTCTAAAGTTTTTTTGTAATCCCTAATAGCACCAACTTCTCTATCACGTCGTATATAATACTCAAATCCTAATTCTAGGTATTTTAAAGTAGAAAAGGATATATTTTTAAAAGGAAATATAATTAACCAAGCAATAATTAATTACTTAAAATTGGAGACAGGAGCTTTTTTTTAAATAAAATTTCAAATAATACTTTGGTGGAAAGAGACATAAAAACACTAGAAATAGAATGACAATTTTAACGAATAATGACCGATCGACAGGGGATGCTCTCTCCTCCATGGCACCTGATCCCACCTCTGATGTTTCGGAGGTCCGTGTGTTTGCTCTGCTCCTATTTTGTGTTGTTTTATGGATTTTGATATTTCATACTGTTTGTTATCTCCATGTCCTTCATCTACCAGATAATTTTTAATTTTTGTTTAGATTTTAAACAGAGTAATAACTTTAACTAAAATTCAAGGTTTAAAGCCAGGACACATATTGTCCTTACATGCTTATTGTAATTAACACGGATTTTGTCAAATTTTTCAGAATATGCACCATCTATGCATCTGTTATATTTTCAATTTCATTGAATTTGGTTCTATTAGGGAAGGAATACTTGTGAGTGATAACAGGAAAACTGTCTTAAATATTAAGATTTTTTCATTTCATTTTTAGGGGGTAGGGGGTTAGATATTTTACAATAATATTACAGCTATAAACACTTCATTGTAATTAAATACTTTAAAAAACGACGTTCGATACTGCCCTAAGGGAGTAAAATAAGAACATGGACCCAAATGGAATCTGTAGACTCTAAATCATAATTATTAACATAAATGAAACATATGGAGATAACAAACGGTATTGAAGATCAAATGTCCACAAAACAATACAAAATAACCTTTGGAGATCAAACACATCATAGATGGTGGGATCAGGTCCAATTGGAGGAGGAGTTATCAACTTAAATTTGGTAGTCCCTGCTGACCGTGAAAAAAAAGTCACACTAATAAAAATGCGATATTAAGTGCCATTTTTAAAATGGTCCTTTAAAAGATACAACTTATTCAATTTTTAAGGCTTTCGAAGTGTTTTATTGTTATATATAATAAAACAATTACAAAGAAACTGGTAAAAGAAATAGAAAGTATAATTGTTTCCATCATAAGTAGATTTCTTCTATTAAACTATTCAGAAGGCCCAATTAACAGTGTTTCTAGTAAATAATGTCGATTTTAATAAATATGATAAGTATTTCATTTACTTAGTAAAAAACATTCTAGATTTTAATTAATTTCAGAATTACATTTACTTAGTAATAATTCATAAAATTTAGTAATAGAAAGCATATTATCTCTAAATTAAGTAATAATAATTTAACAAAAATGAGTAGTTCATTTACTAACTTAAAGTAATACAATTCCTATAATTTAAGTAATTCTATTTTATAAGTAAATGAATTCATCCTTATTACTAATTATGTTTTCAATTACTAACCATGATAGTCATTTACTTGCTATTCTGACTAAATGGATTACTAATTATTACTAGTTTTTCTTAATCTAATATCTTATTTTAAAAACAACAAGTAAAACTTTTTTTAGAGTGTAGGGAAGGAATACTTGTGAGTGATAACAGGAAAACTGTCTTAAATATTAAGATTTTTTCATGGCTATAAACACTTCATTGTAATTAAATACTTTAAAAAACACATTCCGATACTGCCCTAAGGGAGTAAAATAAGGACATGGACCCAAATGGAATCTGTAGACTCTAAATCATAATTATTAACATAAATGAAACATATGGAGATAACAAACGGTATTGAAGATCAAATGTCCACAAAACAATACAAAATATAGGAGATCAAACACCATAGTGGTGGGATCAGGTCCAATGGAGGAGTGAGCAGCTCCCTTCTGACCGGTCCTACCTGCCGTGTGCTTCTTGTTCTGATCTGAAATTAACGGAAAAAAGCCTTCGTCTATTCCGTGCTCAAATAATGGATTAACAATAAGTATTAAATAACATCAGTCAGCAATTGACTCTATGATAAATTGTATTTGTAGACAAGGTCACGGCATCGACCATAGAACTAGCGAAATGATGATGTTAAACGAGGCTGAGGAAATTCTTGTTTCATCAACATGTTTGTCAACAATTCATATCTATTTAAAAATTGTTCATATGCAGCACAAGCACTTGCGTATCGAATAAACTAAGATATATAAACTCCGTATGCAGGCGATGAAGGTATATTGCTGCATAATTAAGGGAAATGACGATTGTTAAGGTAAAGTCAACAAGTTTATCATAGAGCTTGGGTGTTTGGTTACCATTAACGTCGTTTTCAAGTAAAATATCCAAGTATGAAACAGATGTGTCAGACTCTGTGTTATCTTTTATCTCAAGCTCACCAGGATATATCGTATCGACATATACTTTAAAAGAATGGAAATTACCATTGTGAATTGACAATACGTCGTCAATATATCTAAATGCGAGTTGAAGGCCAAAACAAGTGTTTTTTTCTTTTCACATTTAAAATTTTGCACAAATTCTGCTCATATGAATACAGAAATAGGTCTGCTAATAACGAGGCGAAATTAGTACCCATAGGAATTCCAAATGATTCTAGGAAGACCTGGTCTCCAACAACTACAAAGATATTGTCAACAGAATCTCAAGCATCTGTTTGGTGTAACATTCAGAGTATTTGTGTTCACAAAAATAATTTTTCTAATGACCGATAAAAACGGTAAATTTACGAGTTCAATTTTTATTCAAAAAGCTGCCTTCAATGATATAAAAAAGCCTGGACTTTGACTTATCGTGGGGGATGGTTGTGTATTAAGTTGAAAAGTCGTAAGGACATTATGAAGATGAAACAGATGAAGGAAAAAAAAGTTTTCAATCTCAAACGTCCATTTCAACAATAAAAAAAAACAGGTGCATTACAAACACAAACCGCTAAAACATCAGAAGCTTGATCAAGTGTAACGGAGGAGTGATTATCCCATGTAGACCGGTCACACTCGCCGTGTGCATCTTATCATGATCGGTAAATAATTGGAAATTTCATAGTCAAATTGCTTTGTATGTAATAGCATAATAAGGAGTATGAATAACGACATTCAGTATATGACTTAAGAATGTTGGCATTTGTAAATATGCTCATTGTACCGATCATAGAACTAACGAAATGATTACTTTCACCCAAGTAGTTGATATGCTTGTTCCATCAAATTTTTGCTGTTTAATCCAAATCTATATGAAAAATAAACATAACATCAGTCAAACAAGCGGTGGAAAATGGTAAAATCGAACAGGATGTATGGTGTATTTTGTACTCAATTTAAGATTTTATATATTAAATATTCTGGTTATTCTTCTTAAAGAAAAGGCATGGGTGATTTAATTTCTGACATACCAATGTCTTTGCAAATATTTAATATAGTACACAAAATAAATTGATTTCGATGAAACATATGGAGAAGACGAAAAGTATTCAAGATCAAAAGTCTAGACAACAATAAATAGGAGTAGAGCAAACACGGCGGTCCTCCTTAACATAAGAGGTGGGACCAGGTGCAATGGAGGAGTTAGTGTTCCCTGCTGACAGGTGACACGATTCCGTACATAAATAATGGACCAACAATCAGTTTGAAAAACGTCAGTCAGTATTTGACTCAATGATATTTATGCCTCCTATGAGAAATATCATCCTGATAGTGCAGTGAAAAATAACCAAACACAGATATGCGGTTTTGTCGATTTTTTTTTTCCAAGGCACTACCAGGCTAACAAATATGGCGCAACAAAATCAAGGATTTTGATTGGGTTACTCTGTCAAGAAAATCAAAGTTTGCGATTTCGCAATGAAAGGTTATTTGATAATTGCGCTGCGTTAAAGGCGCATATCCTGCAGACTGCGCAGAGATATGCGGAATTATCCTAAGGTGTAAAATGTATTTCTCATAGCGGCATAAATTGAATTATCTGTGATAATATTGTTACTGTTTTCTGAATCCAAATAATTTTAGTACGTTTACAGGATGCAACTTTTTTTACTTTGATCATATATTGTTCTTGGTCTATGATTCCTTTGCATTCCGACAACCGGTACATTTACCGTCTAAATTTTGTTTTTTCATTCTTCTATTAACGATCATTTCAGTCCTTTTCGATTCTCTCTTATATGGAATCTCAACATCAATTGACATTTATAACTTGTTCCCGTATTTTCCAATGCAAACACTTATCAGAGATTTAAATTGAAAGATTGGGAGAAAAGCATAATATTCTTGAAATAAGTGTATGTTATGATACATTTATTTTTTCTTAAAATGGCGGGAGTTTGATCTCTCAAATCCTTGAGAGTTTCAAATGACCTATATTCTTTTCATGGGCATAAAATGTTGGTTAAAAAAAAAGAATATTTAGTAAAAAATACTTTACAAAACATGGGAAATATAAAAGCATATTTTAATTTAAATAAGAATTGACGAAGAGCAAAATTTAATTGTTATATTGATAAGAACTTCAATGATATTAAGTAAAACTTAACTATCAAAAGAACTTACATTGGATTATAAAGCATCAGTTCACAAATTACATGTATGGAAAGAGCAAAATATTTCATTTGCAATAATTTTTACTTTTACTACAAACACACATTCTTACTAATCTTATTTTATGTGTTCAGCAGTTTGCGTGAGTAGTTAAAAAATGAATTCATGTATATATTTTAACATTTTGGAGCATTAGAGCGAAGTAAACACAGACACCTGAAACAGAGATGGGATCGGGTGCTATGGAGGAGCTAGCATCCCCTGCCGAACTGCCATTCACGCCGTGTGGTCCTTGTTATGATCGAAATCCGTTTACAATTCAGTATGTATATAATTGTCATTTAATTTGAATGAAAGCAGCATGTCACTTAATGATATATTGTTTTTTCTGACAAGATCGTTGTATTGTCCAAAGAACTTAAGAAATGATAACTTTTCTGTCAATAATTTACATCGTTTTAGAAATTGTACATACGTAGATCATGCTCTTGCGTATCGAATATACTGAGAGATAGAAACCCAGTATGCAGGTGTTGAAGGTTTATTGTTGCATAAGTAAGGGAAGATGAAAAGTTTAAGTATTTATAATTAACATCTTTCTCTTATAAAATATGCAAATATGACACGGATTTGTGAAACTCTGTGGTATCATTTATTTCAAGTTCGCTGAAGCATATCGAATCGACATAATGGAAATAACCATTGCACATTGACAATACGTCGTCGATATAACTAAATGTCGAATTGAAGGCCACAGCCATTGTTTTCTTCTTTTAAAGTATAGAATTTTGGACAAAGTCTCCTTCATATCAAATGTTAATGCAATATAGGTCTACAAATAAAAAAGCACAATTGGTACCCATGGGGATTCCAATACATTGTTGGAAGACCTGTTCTTCAAAAAGCACATAAGTATTGTCAATCAGAAACTCAAGCACCTTTTTGATGTCAATTTCAGAGTACTTGTGTGTACAATCAGACTAATTTTTAACAAAATAATTTTGCAAATGACCAATTAAAAGGTAAGTAAATTTACCTGTTCCATTTTAATGGAAAAAGCAGAAATAAAAAAAACTTTAAATCATCTTGCGGAAAGGTTGTATATAACTTTGAAAAGTAGTAAGTTTTTGAACTGTCGATTGATCAGGCACGGATCCAGGATTTTTTTCCAGGGATGTCCACCCCAGTTGAAAAAATACAACTTAGAAATTAAAGCTAAAAAAAACTAGACTTGCACAAAAGTGAAAATGTATTGGGGGGGGGGGGGGTTGACAGAAATAACTATATTTGGTATATTGTATATCTTTGCCCCCACAACAGTTAAATTTTGAAAAATTCTTGCTTTAAATGTGCTGAACTCTATAAATTGTATAAGAAATATAAATGAACAGAACATATTAAAGTTTCAAAGTAGTTTATTGACAATTTTGGTTTTTATAACGTCACAATCAGTCCGATTTTATATATTTTTTTTTAGAATGAGGAAAAAATGGACAAAATTTTAGCTTTAAAATTTATAGAGAGCAAGTTTGTTCAAGAAAAATATTTGCATATTTCATTGATATTATCATTCTACACATTATATCAAAATATTGACACTGATCAGACCTGCGCTCTGTGACTTTTACTCAAAATATCGACGTAATATATATATTTTTCTGTAAAAATCATGGAAATTAACATTTACGCCATTTTCATGAGGTCATTTCAAACATATGACGTCATTGCTTATAAAAATATTCAGTGTTTTGAAGTCAGCATATCTCCCCCTGTTTAAGAACGTAATAAAATATTTCTCCGTCAAAGTTTGATTAGGGGGGCAAATATTGGTTAATACCAAATAAAGTTCTTTGTTGAAAAGCAAAAAAAAAAAAACAACAACAACAACCAAAAATAAAAACAAACAAAACAAATACAAAACAAAAACAAAAAAACTCTTAAAAATCCCTATTACTTTTCATACCAACTTAACACAGGTCCGCGTTTTCGAGGGTTGTAGGGTTGTTTTGTAGTGCTCCTGATTTTTCATTCATTATGATTTAAAATTTTAATAGCATAACTGTTACATTAGAACTTGAAATCAAATTCGATATTTCAAAATACAAAAGTCATCATAAAATTAGGATGACGATAGCCTGCCAGATTCGCATTGCTACAGTTACCGTCCAGAATGTGTAGTGATAATATTGATGACTTGTATCTATATACCAAATTCTGGAATTAGTCCTGAAGCAAAAATGACAGGGATATCATAACTTGTTTTCAATTCTGAAAGTTGAAATGAGAGAAATTGCATAATATATTATGTTTCATCGTTCAGTGTAACAGCCGAGAATGAGTGGTGTATTACAAAGAATGACACAAATTGCGCAATTTGACCGAGAAACCAAAAATCTATGTTACTAGAAACGATCTCGTTGCGAGCAACGAGAGGTCTTCCGTCTGATTCCGAAAAATAACCCTAAAATCGAGCTGAAAATCTATTAAACATTTTTTGGACATACTCATAATTGAAACGGGTCACTAGCGTGAAAATCTGATACGCTTATCGATTACGCTATTTGAACAAATTCTCTAAATTCACTTATATGTACATGTAATTCTGCAACAGTTAATCTGTCTTCGAATTATGAAAGGAGGGTCACTATTCATAATTTCGCGCCAGACGCCACGAGTAAATCTTAGCGCCTTTCACTTGGAATGTTCTATTAAATAGGTGAGATGGTTAATTTTTTTTTATATATAATTTTCCTGTTAATCACGAAAGTGGATGATTCCGATTACCTACAGTTTCATGAAAAAGGTGGCGTGTTTCACCGAAAAAATGCCTCGATCGCCCTACGAGGGTCAAGGAATAAGATTCAATTATGTTCAATAACTTGAGAAAAAAAAATTGTTTATATGAAGTCAATTAAACGGTCTTTTAAAAAGAATTGTCTTTAAAAAAAAATTCTTATTGTATCAGTTGTCTTTTCTATGAAGGTCAGACGAGACGTTCCTCAAAATCTGTTTTGTACATCTTCGAAATGTATGAAAAATGTTCAAAATTTTAATAACATTATGATTTCTAAAGCAGTTTCTAAACGTTTTTAAAACATCCAAACACTTAAAAATTTGAAATTCGGAAATTATTTTTCTTCCCCAAAGGATTATATAAGAAAAACTACCCCTGGTATCTCTCAGAAATGCCTGGTAAGGTACCTCAATTTTTTGTGAGTAAAAATGTTTAAGTAGCAATATTTCAATGACAAACTCTTAGAAAAATTTATCTATTATTATGGAACGTCTCGTTTTGTACTTACTATACATATTGTATCTTGAAAAACTATTACTTATAACTACATGTACGATTTAAGCTATGTGTTTCCGTGATGCTAAACAAAAGAAAGTAGGTATTGTACTTCATTTGCACATTAATTCTTTTCTATTTCTACTTTGAGAAACAACTAAAACCAATTAAAGAAGACGTGTAAGGAGGTCTTGAATTACAAATGTAGTTTGACACAGAATTGCAACGTACCTATGTCGTGACAATACAAGTTTTCCTTCAAATTTCATTGCTCCTTATGTTACTTTCGTTCAAGCAAACGCTCGGCTGCCTTTGTAAACCCCTATTGCGAAATGTCGGAGTTGACAAAGACCGCCGCCATTTTGGTACCGCTTTAAATTTTTGATTGTTAATATCTCGAGTTTGGATTTATCAATTTAAAAACAAATTATATATTCAGCCTAATTGAAAAAGTTTCTATTCACCATACTAAAATAATTCAAAAATATTGAAAAAAAAACAAGTTAAAAAAATTCGACTTTTTAAATTTGCATCTGGTAACGACCGGAAGTAGAGACGACGAACAAAACATCGCGTCCTGGATAGTACTTATCACGATCTATAATCCCTGAAAGTTTTACAGTGATATCTTTTACCGTTCTTGAGATTAACCCTGGACAAAATATCATTTAAAAATCAGAAATTGTCCGTAACTTGGCACCAGAAAGGAATTTCCAAAAAATCTCTCGGATAAAATAACTTCAGATAATAACACATTATACCTGCAAATTTCATGAAAATCCATTCAAAAGTCTTCGAGAAATCGCGTGCACAAAATTAGATGTACGGAAATATAATAATAAGAAGAAACAGTAGAATCACTATAAGGTCTTCCGTGAAGACGGAAGACCTTAATTATGAAAAATGGTGATGATTCATTCAGTCAAACAGGTTTCATGATTTAAATTTATTTGTTGTTATAAAAGCTTAACATTCTTCTATGTTTGAGGAAGTCAGATCTAGACTAGCAACCAATACATCTAAGGTAGAGATTTTATACATGTATTTGTATTTTGATGAGGACGAGAATAATAAACATGTAGAGCATTGAATGTAAAGTAATTTGTACAATTTTAAATGATAAAATAGTTCAACTATTATATAATTACAAAGCAAATTTTCCTTTTTTCTGTAGGATTTGATCTGGACTCGAGCAGAATGATTTCGTATTTGACATTTGTTTCTTTTCTATGCCTACCAGTAGCTGAAACTTTCTTAATGCGGGGTTTGTATTTTGTATAAATAGTAAAACGTATATATTTAATCATTTGTAAAAGGGCACTTGGCGTACAAAATTGTTTTGGGCATGGAAAAATGGGGAAAAGCTTTGTGTAACATGAAAACTTAAAAAAAGAAAATTAAAACTTTATTTTTTTTGTACATTAATAATTAAGTCAAAACGCAATTTCGGAGGAAATGTGGAAGGTTTTATAGGAAAAAAACTTTTAGTGTCGTAAATAATTTTACATGAAATGAAGCAGTTTCGGTGTTTTGATATTGGTTCCAATCCCTGTATCATTATTCTTATTCAGGTTGAATCAAAAGTGGTTAATTGATATGAATAACAAAGAATATATAAACAAAACCTGTATAGTAGTATGCAACAGTCAAGAAAAATATTGAAAACAAAAAATTACATTTAATATTATGCTTGTGACGTTTAAATTTTACTGCACATTGAATTTATGATACGTTCTTCTACTGAGTAAATCATGTGAAATTGGAATTCATTCAATAATAATAATTATTAGGAATGTTTGCTATTTTGTGTAATGTTTTGCTTCATTATTTCGTTAATAATTTTGTTCTGCACAATACTTTTTTTACAGATAAATGTGGAAGTAAATCTTTTAACCCCAATTTTGATATTTGCTGCAATGGTGTCATCAATAAGTATGGGAGGGGAAAAGACTGCTGTGGAACCAAAGCCTTCTACCCTCATCTGGCCACCTGCTGTAATGGAGTTGTCAATACCCCTACCTACGGCAGGGGTTACAAGTGTTGTGGAACTAAATCATACTACCCTAACTTTGATAGGTGCTGCAATGGACAAATCTGTTAAATGTGATGGCCATTTAAAATAAAATTTTGGCGATGAAATTATCAAAGTTAACGTATTTTTTCAAGAACAGGAGAAAAGTATCAGGAAAAATACAGGTTAATACATAATTTACAAATAGAAAATGCACATAAAAACAAGGAATAAACACAAAATATCTAAGACCACACAAGGAGTAATACATGTCGGCCAGTGTGCAATCGGGTGTAACGAAATCGAACGGTTTATTTACCCGTCTGACAGTGCCTATTAATTGATCAAAGTAATTGAAAGTCTGTGAATAAATAATAATTACGCAAAAATGCGTTTAAATTGATGTAAACAAAACTTAATTTTTTCCTACTTTTTGTTCTGCATTACCTAATAATGTACCGACTTTTATGTTTGACCTTTCATATAAAGATTAAGCTCTCGACAGGGGATTATTATTACCCCTATGGTACCTGATCCCATCTCTGATATTTAAGGTATACCTTTACTCAGATGACTAAAAATTCCACTGATAAAAACGAAAAACCACCTATTTCACATTGTACACCTTTGATTCTTGTGTTAAATTTCAATTTCAAATAACTAGGTCAATGGCCTCGTTTTCATGCTAGGGGCCCCTGAGTATTTCTAGGGAAATACCTCAAATTTTCACACTATGACCATTTTTTTCTTGATTATCAAAATAAAACAAGCAACAAAACTCTTAAATAATGAAATATTATTGCAATGTAACAGAGTTGCTGCATATAAAGAAATGAGTAGAGTTTGGGCCATAAACGTGATAATTATTACAGTCCGAATTTCCACTGTCATATTTATATTTTTTCTCTATTTTTAATCAAATATTGCAGAAACCTGACTGATAAGAACTAAGTGGTAATCTTACTAATACCCATACTTCCCTTTCTAAGGAAGAAAGTTTTCAAAATCACCTGTCTGTTTACCACTTGTAGAATTGAATCCAAGTTCTTCTAGACTGCAATTTATATAATGAGCCTTACAAACGAAGACAATGTTGTTACCTGCATTGTCGGCACGAACCGGTACGTACTGATCATGTGATCACTAATTTATTATTTTTCACTTCTGGTTTATTGAACACAGAAGGATAGATGGTTTTCATATTGCCCCTCAATCTTTTAATATGTGACTTGAACATAGATTTGATTTGAAACTGATTTTGGTGCATACTAAATTACATTCTCTGCTGACCAATTGTCATATTTTTCTATCATGCAGTCAAAAAATATCGAATAATATGCTACCCTGCGTTTCTCTTTCCTTTCAATATATAATTAGAACCTCGCCAAAGATCCGCACGTTACTGTTCAACCAAATGCCACTGCTTTGTTGTTATGTCATTTAATGTCACTCCTAATCCTTGAAAACGAATTACCAAATAACAATATATACAACATATCTCTGTTTTCTTAATTTTAAAACTTCAATCTCAAAATCAATTTAAGATTTAAATTTAGGGTAGAGAAAAAATTGTGAAAAAAATTATTTTCTAACTCTGAGAGGGCTCAATCACTCACAGATCTAACAAAATCTCTAAAACGTATCTTCTGAAAAGCTTTCTCTTTTATGCGATTTACATGCGAACATTGTGTGTAAAATAAGTTTAATGTGTTCTTCTGTCTTCAGTGGCAATGGATATCATTAATATCTTAATCATGCTTATCTCCACGAAACCATACAAAATTATGACATATTTTTAAATCTTTATTAATTAAACAACATCACTATGCACATTCTAATCATAAGACAAGCTTCCATATACTTGTATCTTTTTGAGACGTTTTAATGTCAGCTGGAAGCGCACAATCACAATTGAAGCAAACGATGGAAGGTTTTATCAATGTGTACATTTCATACAAACAACAAAAAAGAAAAACAGAATAACAATACAGATTTTTTTTCAATACGTGCACCATGCATATTGATGACTGTATGTAAATCTTAGGTGTCGAAAGGAGAAGGTATGATAGCCGCTGAATCTGGCCCATTGTTTGATGTTGAAATAACTGATCACAGTTAAAAATGTGATAGTTCGTTAAATTGATGTTTGAAAACCAGCATCGATTTTTTATTCAAAGCATACGCAGAGACCACTAGAGGGCGCAGAACTAGAACGATTTACCGAATTACTCTGGTGGAATTTCGTCAAATTTGAGATACTCAGTACCCTTCACTTTGGAAAACATAGAGCACAAGCTTCCCTACCTGAGATTTTTCCACACAAGATGCATCTGATCCTAGTGTATGAAATATGTATATTTGGTTGATAGGCAAGCTTGTGCTCTATGTTTTCGGAGAGAAAATTTTCTGTAAAATTGATTAAAAATTGCATGAAAATGAGAAAAATCTTAAATCGACTTATTTTCTGACCTTCAACTGTTGCATCATTCTAAAAGACAACCAAAACCAAGGACCAAAAAGGCGTCTTACCCTATCTTGTCCATACTCGATCTGACATTAGAGAAAAAAAATTAAAACGGAATTACCCCTAGGCGAGCAAAGTATTTGTTCATAAAAATATTCATCGCATGTAAGGTGATCAACAGTCAACAAGAAACATATAAGATAAAATATTATTGTACATAGAGCTATAAGGAAGTTCATTAGATATAATTTTCAATGGTGAAAAAAATATGGTAATATTTGCAAATGGTATCATGAAAAATTATTTAGGTACCACACACTTTTAAAAATGATATAAAATCAAAGGTTTAAGATACAGAATTACATAAATGACGTCATATGCACATGAATTCAAAATATTCATTCTATATATCTTTTTATCATTATTTTATGTAGGGACAGTCTGTTTTGGAGTTTTGTGCTTGTGTTGGAGAGGGGGTTATAATATAATGTTTGATGTATAAAACATTCCATTCACATAATATTGAGGTAAGCCCTGCCGATCTCTTTGATCTTTTACCCGATTATTCCTTGTTTCGGGGTTCTCATCAAATCGGGTGCAGGAATTCAATGACTACATGTAAGGCCATTTCAAGTCTGTTCTTTGTTTAGTGTTCTTTAAAAAAAATCCTTTACTGACATGACATTTACAGAAATCCTGCAAAGTCTAGATTATGAATAACGATCATTTCTCTAAATTACATAAATAACTTTATCTGTACATAAATTCAAAATATCCATTCTGTTATTTCGTTATCATTTATTTTATGAAGGGGGCATTTCTTTGATTTTGTGTCTTTTCGGAGAAGGGTTATGGTATAATTTTCTATGTATTGTTTAATCCCAGACCTTTGCAATCCGCCAAACTATGAATTAAGACGTTAAAATTCTTTCTAATTTTCACTATTTTCCATGTTTATACACTGTGCAATCCGACACCATGACCCTATGCAAGTAAGTTTAGACAGGTTTCACTGTACATTAAAAGATTCCATGCACATAAGATCAAATTTAGTCCCGCTGACCCGGATCTCTATGCACCTCTTTCTAAGGGTACTCAACAAAATGGAAACTGGAATTCCCTTAATGTTCCTTTGACTTCATCAGACAATTTCAACTTTGTTCTTTATTTAACGTCCACATGCCTTGGTTTTTTATACCCAACGTCAAGGTTTAGAAATGATAACACATCAATAACACAAACTTTTATGTGCATATAGACAAGTGGTCCAAAAGTCATTTAATATCATCGTTAATTTGTGGTTTTACTGGGCATGCTCAGTGGGTAAAGAATGTACTTTCAACGAAACGTTTCCATCATTTGATTTTTTCTTGATATCTATGACGTAAGATGCATTTTTATGATTATACTTTTGTTTCATTTTCCACCGTTGTTTTTTACTACAGAAACACATTACTCTCATTAAATGAAAACGAGGCTCACTGAATCTCCAAACGTAGAAAACAGGATTACAAATGCTGTTACAAACCACAATAATTGACACTATTTTGAATGTTCGTTTGAAATTTATTAAGTCGAAATCGAACGGAAAAGTTATTAAGATCAATAAAGGGGAAGTTGTCATCAAGAACACACCAATGATGGTGGACATTTTTTTGAAGATACGCCCTTGTGTCCTCCCAACTATTGTAGAATGGGCAGAAAGTTTTCTGTGTGAATGCACCAACCTTTGAAACTGAAATATCAGATATAAAAAGATAACGAGGTTAAAAACCAGAAGGAGTAAAAGTAAAAATCTGCAAGTATATGTCACCGCATTTCTCTTCAACATAGCTAAGCGTACTATTAAGCAAGACAGGCCATATTTTTCATCCCAATCGAACAATATGCCATAAGTTATGAACATTGCTATTACCCATAAAGCAACGGACATTTTTATTATCATTTTCTTCGTTATAAAAGAGTAATATCGCATTGCCAAAACGAAGACACAGCAACGGTCGACATTCATCATGGTAATGACGAACAGTGATACGATGTAACAGAGAACAGTTGGATACTTCTTAATATTACATTGATACAGCTCGTTAACCCAGTTGTAAGGTATGCAAAGGAAAAATCCCGTCAAAAGATCAGACAAAGCTAAATTGAGAGACATGATTCGAATTTGGAAGCACATGCGTTTACTGACATACAGCAAAAAGATTGAAACAGCATTCTCAACCATCATAATCATTCCAAAAGGAATCTGGATCCTATAGTCAGGCAGTATCTGTACGGTCAAAATTAAGATGGCACCATTATCCTGAACAGAATCGGAATGATTTCCAGAAATGTCGGAGTGGTTCATGTTTTTACACAAAATATGCTTCAACGATTTGTATAATGTTTGTAGTTTCAACTCCGGCTGAAATACCTGAACTCATCTAGCAGATCTATGCTGCTACTTTTTAAGATATACATGAAAATGAATTAAAATCAATATAAACTGTGGAGATCAGAAGCAGTAGTCGGGTAAACCGATAAACTTTTAGACATTTCCATATGTACATAATGGCATAAGGGCATATGCAAAGGTACCTTACCTACTGATAAATTTGCAACATATTCTTAATTTCAAAACATATTACCCTTACATGATCTTGACCAAAAAATCAGCATGCGTTACTAAGGGTTTTAATTAAATATCACAGTTTTTCATCGTTCAAAGAAAAATATGCAAAAAATTACTAAACGTTAATTCCAATTATCTTTTCATCCAAATTTGTTTTAGCATATGTGTGCAATCCATATATATATATATATATATATATATATATATATATATATATATATATATATATATATATATATATATATATATATATATATATATACACGGACCTTTTTCACACGGACCTTTTTCACTTAGTAGAACTCTTCATCTCCAGGGAGAACACCAATCAAGTTCAAACTACTTTGCGTTTGTTCTTTACAACTAGTTAGAAAAACGCCTGACAACAATTTCTAATATTGTATTCGCTGATATGGTCATATAATGAAATTCAATTGGCCCAAATATAGAAAATTACGAAGTATATACTGATGAAAAAATATAACGATATGGTCATACTGTATATGATTACTAACTATAATAACTAACAAAAAAAATTAAGGATGGTAAATATAGGAATTTTACACATTCAATGATAAAATGTATTTTGGTGAAAATTTATTGTAACACAATTAACTAATGATAGGGAATTGAATATTAACCGTTTACAATGTATAATTTTTTTTCATAAAGTGATATACGGTATGTTTTCCTTTAAGGGGTATCGACCCTCTGCTATAAATTTCACCTCAGAAAATTTTGAATTTGTAAAATTGATTTTCATAAACAACGAAAACATTTGAGCCACATGGAAAATAGTTTGAAGTATGAAGTGCTGATTACTTTTTCAGAAATGATTTTTATGTGCAGATCATGATATGAAGAAATTGAACACAGAGAATAGATAGCGCCAGTCAGAGTAAGGTATAAGTTGTGAGAAATCACAGCACATGTGGAGGTACAAAGCGCGCACTTTAATAATGCAACCGGAAACAACAAGAATGCACATAACAATATTACAAGGGTGGAAATAATAATTCCGGAGAGTGCCAATGCCTGGCGCTACCATTTTTCTTTCTTTTTCCTTTTTTTTACTGACAATTTTTGTCTAAATTCTTTTTTTTTAACTGGCAAAAGGATATTAAACTAACTGTGTGTAATATTAAACAACACCTTCACTGGGTAGACTGCCATCAGGTGTGGGGATTATTCTGCCCCATGTTCGAAACAAAGCTACACATACATATACAGTATAGCATAAAACGAATGTCAGTAAATCACAAAGTCTGAGTATTTCTGAGGCAGGACGTGCTGCCGTTGTGGTCTGGCTAATGAAGGCGATTTTTCAACTCCGGTGACTTCAGTGTCCTGTTGCTGGTCATGAGGAATGTGTTGGTCACTCTGAGGTTCTACTTGGTCATCGTTTCTGCTATTGTCGGGTATATCAGGTGGCTCGACATACGACGCTGGAATCGTGGATATTGCTTTTGGAATGAATGGTAAGGTGGGTGGATTAGAATCAGTAGGTAGACTGATGGATTCATCATCAGATAAGGCGTCAGGTGACACATCTTGTAGCTTTTCAGAGTAAAAATTTATTATTTCAACATTAAATTTAATATATGAGGTGCATATGAAAACAATACTTAATATCATACCTATTTAAATCATGTAAGAGAACATCATGGAGCGATGCTTCCTAAGTCAGAAAATCACAATGTAACGGGTACAATGTTGTATGTGGTTGTAAGAAAAAATATATCTGTGATGGGGACTTATCTTTCTTCTAAATATTTCTTCATATGAAAAAAATGTCATACTTATAAAATACTGTATCGAGTACTGGAAACATTAAACAATTTTTAAAATAGTCCTTAAAAAGATACAACTTATTCAATTTATAAGGCTTTTGATGTTGGATTTAAATGTTTTATTGTTAAATATACTAAAAAAATTACAAAGAAAATGGCAAAAGAAATAGAAAGTAATATTTTCATCATATGTTAGATCTCATCAAATTGACTACTCAGAGGTCTCAATTAGGAAACTGATTAAGTAAACTGTGAGTAGTATTCAAATTCTATACTTTGAAAGTTATCTGTCTTACCGAGGGTCGCTATCCCTTAAATAATTATGAAGGAATCTTGGCAATCCTGCAATAAAACGGTTGAAATTTAAGTAAGGAATGACTACCCCCACCTCCCGGAAAATTTTTTTCGTTGAATTAACGTTTATTAAATGTCTAATCAACATTGATTTTCATCATTGATTCAACGTTGAACTCAATTTTCAAAATCTAACGTAAACTAAACGTTGAATCAACATATACAATCAACGTTGATTCAAAGTTTTATTCAATGCCGTGTACCTGTTGGGAATGTCCTTAAAAAATAAAATGTCTAGATAAGGATTCTGTTCATACACAGTTGACCAATGGCATACAGTGGCGCAGCCTCGCAAGAGGAAGACATAAAATATATCTGAATTTGAAACCTTTATCAACGAGATAAATAAAACGCCATTGTGTGTCATTAATTTTTTGTCTTTTAGTTAAAAAATATAAGGTAGGCAACCTTCTTTTTAAAAAAGTTTAAGATTCTGTAACAAGCTTTGAAATATTATACTTATTTGCTACTCAAGAGCTTGCTTTGGGTGTGATCAACTTTGAAAGCAATGCATGCTGCAAAATATGTACAAAAAGGATGACTTATAACGTGAAGACAAAATACACTGTCAGGTACGGTATCAAACTGACAATGACGAGTTGTTATCTCTGATCATTGCTTTATAATACGATTATGAAACTTTAATATTTTCTTTAAACCAAAATCTGCATCTCCAGGCCATAGTAATTGTATTGTTTACATGAAGGGACAAGAATGTTGGTCAGGGTTTACTACTCTATAATTTATAGGATAAAATCTTACCATACTCTGAAATAGAAGAAAATGGTAGGCATGGCTCTTTATATATAAATATATATAGAGAGCCACTTTTAAAAAAACTTCATAAAAAACTTTGACACTTTGAAAAATTTCATCGAAAACCTGGCACTTTGCAAAACTTTGCATGCGATTTCTCGTAAACGGCCCGTTAGATTTTTATGAAACTTTTAAGTCATAGAACATAAAAAATCTTGATACTCTTTTTTTATTTTGATGACATCACTTCCGGTTCAAAGATTTTTGCAGTTTAGTGATTTTTTAGAGTCAGTTTGTCTGCCACTTTCTATAAAACATTGTGTTGTAAACTTTCAACGGAAGTACTGCACGTTAACGCTGTTTCAAACTATTTATCTATGAAATAACAAGAATTTGCTTCACGTTATTACTTATCCACTTTACACACTTAGGACAAAACATAGTCATTTTTTTATTTCATTCGTGTAAAAAAATCTTTAAAGTCGCTTAATCCGAAACAGGCACATATTATCTTAAACAATAAAAGTACGTCATTACATAGATTATACATAAAAATAAATTATAAGATTGATTTAATAGTTTATTACAACAATCCACATTTTCTGCCAGTGACCTTGAACTTGTAGGACTGGAATATCAATAACTAAGTCCTGATCTGGACACATCCTCTAGTGATGAATAATCTCTTTACTCTGTATGGGATTCCAATGATTCACTATAACAAGATAGAGCCTGTACAAGATTTACTTTGTACTTTTTCTTTCAGTTTGTTTGAACTCACATAAATGACCTTGGGTCAAGACCAAGACCAACTTTTGGGTCATACTGGTAATCAATCTCTGTACCAAGTTTGAGCTTCCAATAATTCTCCATTACAAAATTATAGCTGTAAATGTTGGCATGGACAAATGGACAAGATAATTCCTATATAGCCCCCTTCCCCAAATTTCCATGACATGTACTTACCTTGAAGATGAGTATTTACTTGTAGCGGAAATGATGGCTGCCTCCTTCTGTAAATAAACTGTCTTAATGGCAGCCGAGATATTACTCCACAGCTTCCTAGCATTGTGACCTACAAAGTCAAAGTTATCTCTCTTACTGCATTCATTAAACAAAAAAGATCAACCAAATCTCATTGTTCATGGGGATGGTTCCGGTAAGTATGGGATTTTATCAAATTAATTTGTAAAAGTGTGCACTTTTCAATTTTATGAAGACAATTGCTCTAACCCTGACTTTCCAAATAAGCATCAAATGATTCCTTAAAGTTGAAATTTAATTCTCTGTACAACTTCTTCAGTGATGGAATCTATATAAAAAAAAAGTAATTAGAAACCTTTCTTTAGAGATCACTCATTTCCCCCCTCAAGTATTTCACCATCCCACTTCCCATCTCTCTTGGAACAGACACATCATATTTATCCCTATTATCCACAACTATTTTTTCTATTTACAAAGCTAAAACCCTTTTGTTCTTAAAGCTGTTGAAATTAAAGACACAACTAGTTTAATGAACCAGAGGCCTGCAGTAGATATACATGTAAAATGTACAAGCAATTGAACTGTGGTATCTCCAACACTGATATTTTTAATACAATGGATATGTCAAAGTAAAATGACAACTATACCTCCCAGACTGGTGTATAAGCGTCTCCCACCACATACTTATTGATGTCCCGGGCATCAAAAGGGTAGTAATCCTGAGAACAGAACCTACAAATATAATCAGGAATTCTATAGAGCTAAAAACTATACACATTCTCTAGGAGTATTATTGTTAATAAGGTGTTCACTCACATTAATTAAAATTATACTGACCTGAATAAAGCCTCAGACTCTAGGATATACACTCTCAGTGGATCTATGGATGTTAGTATGGTGTACACTCCAATGTCAAATTTCCTGTAATCAGTTTTAATTTATAAAATTACAAACTAGACAATCTGTCCAAAATGGACAAATACTCCCTCAGGGTCTTTCAGAAAAGGTGGAAACAATGAAAACATTGACAGTCATTCAATGCATGTTATTTTTAGAAATTATGAACAATTTTCTTGTGTCACTTTTTCAATAGAGGACAAAAAATTTAATGGGATAAAAGTAAATATTTCAACACTTGTTTCATACACTCTTTTGTTACTCAATGGAAAAAAAAAAAAGAAATAATGTATCTGTTAGAAAAGAATGTGAACAACACCTGTATCTTACAAGCCATCAATAAGAAATGGTCGGTTCACAAACACCTGAACGAAATCTTACCTGCCATCAATAAGAAAGGGTCGGTTCACAAACACCTGAATGAAATCTTACCTGCCATCAATAAGAAAGGGTCGGTCCACAAACACCTGAATGAAATCTTACCGCCATCAATAAGAAATGGTCGGTCCACAAACACCTGAACAAAATTTAACTTGACATCGATAATAAATGTTTGGTCCACAAACACCTGAACAAAATCTTACCTGCCATCAATAAGAAAGGGTCGGTCCACAAACACCTGAACAAAGGAGCCTTCGTCTGACAAATCCAGTTCTGTAAATAGACAAGGGAAGTTACTCCAGTTCTGGAAATAGAAAAGGGAAGTTTCTCCTGTTCTGTAAATAGAAAAGGGAAGTTACTCTGGTTCTGTAAATAGACAAGGGAAGTTACTCCATTCTGGAAATAGACAAGGGAAGTTACTCCATTCTGGAAATAGACAAGGGAAGTTACTCCAGTTCTGGAAATAGACAAGGGAAGTTATTCTAGTTCTATATATAGGGAAATAATTTTGGTTCTGAAAAAAGACATTAAGACAATATCTTTGACCTTGATTCCCCCGGAGTACTATCCTTGTACATGTTTGATCTTGATTCCCCTGGAGTACTGACCTTGTACATGTTTGACCTTGATTCCCCTGGAATACTGACCTTGTACATGTTTGACCTTGATTCCCCTGGAATACTGACCTTGTACATGTTTGACCTTCATTCCCCCTGAGTACTGACCTTATATATGTTTGACCTTGATTCCCCTGGAGTACTGACCTTGTACATGTTTGATCTTGATTCCCCCGGAGTACTGACCTTATACATGTTTGACCTTGATTCCCCTGGAGTACTGACCTTGTACATGTTTGAGTTGATTCCCCTGGAGTAGTGACCTTGTACATGTTTGACCTTGATTCCCCTGGAGTAGTGACCTTGTACATGTTTGAGTTGATTCCCCTGGAGTACTGACCTTATACATGTTTGATCTTAATTCCCCTGGAGTACTGACCTTATACATGTTTGACCTTGATTCCCCTGGAGTACTGACCTTACACATGTTTGACCTTGATTCCCCTGAAGTACTGACCTTGTACATGTTTGACCTTGATTCCCCTGAAGTACTGACCTTGTACATGTTTGACCTTGATTCCCCTGGAGTACTGACCTTGTACATGTATGATCTTGATTCCCCTGGAGTACTGACCTTGTACATGTTTGACCTTGATTTTCCTGGAGTACTGACCTTGTACACGTTTGATCTTGATTCCTCTGTGACTGTTTCTCTTCTGGACCCACAAGTTGTCTGGGTGCTCCTCTGCCTGTAAACAAGCTTTCATGATAATTCATTCAAAATGCAACAATAACTTACAAACTGATAGTCTTCTCACAGGAAACAGTTAATAAAAGAGTCCATTGGCATTTGAATGATGTATTGCATATCTGATTTGACTTTCACATATTGACCTTATAAACTACACTTGTGCTTAAATATTGTATATCTGACTTAATTGACTACACTTGCACTTATATAGTATATCTGACCTAATTATGTACACTTTGACTTACATATTGTATATCTAACATAATTTACTACATACTAAAACATACTGTATATCTGCTGACCTAATAAACTAAAATCTGAATTACACATTGTATATCTCACTTAATTATGTACACTCTGACTTACACCTTGTATATCTGACCTTATTTACCACACTCTGACTTAACTCACTGTATATCTAATTGTGTACATTCTGACTAACATATTGTATATCTGACCTTATTTTGTACTTTCTGACATACATATTGTATATCTGACATAATTAACTACACTCTGACTTACTCATTGTATATCTAATTATGTACATTCTGACTTACATATTGTATATCTGACCTTATTGTGTACTTTCTGACATACATATTGTATATCTGACATAATTAACTACACTCTGACTTACTCATTGTATATCTAATTATGTACATTCTGACTTACATATTGTATATCTGACCTTATTGTGTACTTTCTGACATACATATTGTATATCTGACACAATTAACTACACTCTGACTTACTCATTGTATATCTAATTATGTACACTTTAACTTACATATTGTAGAAATTTGTCCTTTTCCTTGGGAATCTTGAAGGCTCTGGGTATATACGGATTGTTGGAGACAGCTAGACTGACCTTATTGGTAATGTATCCTGACCCTGGGAAATGGTTTACCTGTACTCAGGTGAGAACAGAAAATGCCATATAAAGTCATAAAAAGAAATTCAACATAAACCATAAATGTACATGTATATTGGTAAAGAAATAAACATCTGAAGTAATGCACAAAATGTCATCCTCTTTTTTGTTGACTTTCTGTTGAAATTTTTAAAGCAGAAACTTTTCTGATTGTTTCCTAGATTTTGAATGTTTTGGGGAAAACATACCTTCTGATGAGGCTTGAGATCTGAGATTTTTTTGGCCAGCTGTTCAAACGGATATTCATGTGACCAGAGTACATCAAATTCAGATTCACCATCACCCACTACATATCCTATCCTCTCAAATACTGCAAACACATGCTTCAAGTATCCGGACTCCAGCTGAAATACATAAAATACAACATATCCTATCCTCTCAAATACTGTAAACATGCAAACACATGCTTCATTTATCCAGACTTAAGATTTACTAAATTAGATAACATACAATATCCTCTCAATTACTGTAAGCACATGCCAGGGATATTTTATCCAAAATCTATCCAAGATATTCAAAGTACAACAATTTCTATCTCCCTAAATACTGGAAACACAAGCTTAAAATGATCAAATCCAAAACTGAAATAATTAAGAGAAGACTATAGCTATGATTATTTTTGACAAACTATTGTACTAACTCATTTGTGACAATGGAAACCCCCTTGTACCATTTTAAGCATTTGTTTGATGCACCTAGCTCTGCTGAAGAATAATATTCTTACAACTTCTAGTTTTCATTATTCAAAATGTTTTTTTTTTTTTACTTTTCTTTAAACACACCATATTAATGCAGAGTGGTACGTTTTGATTTAACTACACATTTTTTTCCTTAATAAATTAAAAACCATTGACTTTTACTGATCAAGGGAGATAAATAATCTGATCAGTATTTAAGATTTTAATATTTTTTATTCCTTAGACCTGATACTGACCTAAATAAGACACCAATGCACAAAAACATTTTCCCCTGTTAAGTCACATGATACATCACATGACCTACCTTTTTGCCCGCCACCCACACTACTGGCATCCTGACCGCGTGTTTTCCTGTCCCTGCCTCCACCTGTGGCTGACTGACCTGTTGTAATGCCCCAGTTTCCCTCATTTTATGAAGCTCGTAGATATTCAGCAGAGTAAGAACTATCCCCAGTCCCAACACTACAATCACTAGTGAGAAGAAGCGACCAGGCTTCTTCATCTTAGGTTTGGGTTTTCCAAATGTTGGTAGAGAGCTGTCCTGGAAATCATGCAAATTAATTAAATAATTTATAGAAATAAAAACAAATCTAAGTTTAAAAACTTTGATTAACCTTAATTATACAAAAAAAAATAACAATTATTTAGATTTGTCTCAGATCTAATTTTGACATACCGGTAAATATGATATAATTACAAATCACAATTTTTCGACGTACATATAAACCTAGTCAAATACACATTACAATGTCTGATCAAAATATTCATTGCACATGTCATATCTTTGAAAGTAAATTACATCATTTATTTATTAGTATGTTAATGATATTAACCTTGCATAAAATCAAATAATAAAAGTGCATTTTAAAGGCTTAATACTTAATTATAAAATATGAATATAAAATCATGTACATCACAAAAATATATTTTCATTTAAAGTGCATGATCAATTTACTTTACCAAATCTCAATACAATTAAATCTCCCAATTATAGTGATTCCTAAACTGTCTCACTCCGCCAGCAGATCAAAAAAATCTATAAACCACATTAAAATTTTGATTAGATGTAAAGAAGTAATTAAAAAAGGCAATCGTTTGTAATTGACGGGAAATAGATACAACAAGGTCAGAAAAACAATAGCCAGCCTACTAGGAATACTTGAAGACATGTGTCAGTCTTGTTAACATTCTCTTCAATTCACGCTTCTTCAAAAGTTTAAGCCCTGTAAGCATGACAACAGGTCATATCTTATAACAATGTGGAACAAGGAACATGTGCTACGTAGGTTATGTTACCTTTCCTTGGCTTGTAAATAAAATAATAAAATTACATAAACAATCAACTTTAATGCATTTAAAATTGGCCCAGGGATGACAGATTTCATAAAATTTAACTTACATTTGTCCAATAATTATCTCCGTTAACCTATGATTTTTTTTTTTGTAACAGATTTAAATTGATCTTTGTGTTATTGAAGCAAATCCATGCTTTCTTGTGTCCATCTCTTTGTATAAATCTCCTTAAAAGATCTTTGTTCCATTAGCATGAGAATGAGCAACTCAAAGAAATAATTCCATTCGAATGTAAAGTGCATAAAAACAGTAGGCTTATCATAAAACCACTGATTAGGAAAGAGACAAATAGTGAGAATGGTAATAGGTTGACATTTATGAAATATAAATAATTAGTACATTGTATTTAAAATATTTATATAAATAATTTTTTAAAAATCAGAATAAAATAATAAATAATTAAAATATAATTACATTTATACTATTAATATTAAATTAAAATATACATTCAGTGTATAGTTTTGGTGTTTGTAGATAATCAACATAATTATGTATATGAGAATTTTATTTCAGACCAAGTGATGACAAGTACACAATGAACACTACCTAATTATATAAACACAAATACAGACATTTATTGGTTTAGTGCACCTAAATAAATTCTGGGCACTGACCAAAGCACTGGAGGCAAAACATAAAGCTACAAGTTCTACATAGTTACACAAGACATCCTATTCCTTAACTTTCTACCAGTTAGTGGTTTAGAAGAAAACTTTAACAAATTTTGTAAAATCGAATCTTAAAAAAAAATCATAACCACTTCCACCTAAAAGATTGTGGACTTCATATAGAGCAAACTAAATACCCCTCCCCCTTTTTTTTTTTTACAAACCATGTTATATCTTATTTGAAATAATATATCCAATACAGGTAATTAAATCCAAGTTGGGTGATTAGTTCTAAGATCCCAACTTGTTATCTCCATTCATTATTAGTCCCCTACTGGTGAAACCAGAGGTGACTTTAGATTTCCTCTGTATCTATCAATCTGTCTGTCTGTCTCTCTGTCTGTCAGCCTGTCCCACTTTCCCAGGTCTATACAGGTAGTTCTTACCTGTAACTTGTTATCTGAGGTCTATAAAGGTAGTTCTCACCTGTAACTTGTTATCTAAGGTCTATACAGGTAGTTCTTACCTGTAATTTGTTATCTGAAGTCTAGACAGGTAGTTCTTAACTGTAACTTGTTTTCTGAGGTCTATACAGGTAGTTCTTACCTGTAACTTGTTATCTGAGGTCTATGCAGGTAGTTCTTACCTGTAACTTGTTATCTAAGGTCCATACAGGTAGTTCTTACCTGTAACTTGTTATCTGAGGTCTATACAGGTAGTTCTTACCTGTAACTTGTTGTCTGAGGTCTATACAGGTAGTTCTTACTTGTAACGTGTTATCTACAGTCTATACAGGTAGTTCTTACCTGTAACTTGTTATCTAAGGTCCATACAGGTAGTTCTTACCTGTAACTTGTAATCTAAGGTCTATACAGGTAGTTCTTAACTGTAACTTGTTATCTGAGGTCTATACAGATGGTTTTTACCTGTAACCTGAGGTCTATACAGGTAGTTCTTACCTGTAACTTGTTGTCTGGGGTCTATACAGGTAGTTCTTACCTGTAACGTGTTATCTAAGGTCTATACAGATAGTTCTTACCTGTAACTTGTTGTCTGAGGTCTATACAGGTAGTTCTTACCTGTAACTTTTTATCTAAGGTCTATACTGGTAGTTCTTACCTGTGTCTTGTTATCTGAGGTCTATACAGGTAATTCCTACCTGTAACTTGTTATCTACGGTCTCTACAGGTAGTTCTTACCTGTATCTTGTTATTTAAGGTCTATACAGATAGTTCTTACCTGTAACTTGTTATCTGAGGTCTATACAGGTAGTTCTTACCTATTCAGGTAGTTCTTACCTGTAACTTTTTATCTAAGGTCTATACAGGTAGTTCTTACCTGTAACATCTGAGGTCTATACAGATAGTTTTTACCTGTAACTTTTTATCTAAGGTCTATACAGGTAGTTCTTACCTGTAACATCTGAGGTCTATACAGATAGTTTTTATCTGTAACTTGTTATCTGAGGTCTATAAAGGTAGTTCTTACCTGCAACTTGTTGTCTGAGGTCTATACAGGTAGTTCTTACCTGTAACATGTTATCTAAGGTCTATACAGATAGTTTTTACCTGTAACGTGTTATCTGAGGTCTATACAGGTAGTCCTTACCTGTAACATGTTATCTGAGGTCTATACAGATAGTTTTTACCTGTAACTTGTTATCTAAGGTCTATACAGGTAGTTCTTACCTGTAACTCGTTACCTGAGGTCTATACAGTTAGTTCTTACCTGTAACATGTTATCTGAGGTCTCTACAGATAGTTTTTACCTGTAACTTGTTATCTCAGGTCTATACAGGTAGTTCTTATCTGTAACTTGTTATCTAAGGTTTACACAGATAGTTCTTACCTATAACTTGATATATGAGGTCTATACAGGTAGTTCTTACCTGTAACTTGATATATGAGGTCTATACAGGTAGTTCTTACCTGTAACTTGTTATCTAAGGTCTATACAGATAGTTTTTACCTGTAACTTGTTATCTGAGGTCTATAAAGGTAGTTCTTACCTGCAACTTGTTGTCTGAGGTCTATACAGGTAGTTCTTACCTGTAATGTGTTATCTAAGGTCTATACAGGTAGTTCTTACCTGTAACTTGTTATCTTAGGACTATACAGGTAGTTCTTACCTGTAACTTGTTATCTGAGGTCCATACAGGTAGTTCTTCCCTGTAATTTCTTATTTAAAGTCTATACAGGTAGTCTGTACCTGTAGCTTGTAACCTGAGGTCTATACAGGTAGTTTTTACCTGTAACTTTTGGTATGATGAGCCCAAGCTGTTCATGTTTCTCTCTGCTGTATAGTATTGGGGTAGATTTCTTCTGTTTGGTCCAGCAAGGACAGCTGATGAACAGCTAACATTGGAGTTTATTTCAGACTACATCATTACCTGTCAATATACAACTAATTAATGAAGCATCCCCCAACAACAGTTTAATTACAGAAACCTGTAATAAACTCAGTCCAATACAACATCTCAGATCAATAAAGTCTTAATCCAGGCTTCACCATTTATCAACTACCAACTAAATCAATAATGGCTATGAATTAAGATTTTTTTATATATTATATTATGACTGGAACATGTTTAAATAATAATAAATTCATTTATAATGGTTTCTTCTAAACTGAACAAAATGCAAATTTAAGAAAAGTCAAGGTAAAAAAAATACACTGTAGCTTATTTCAGTATGTTTCAGCATAATTATGAAGTTTGATAAAAATATCATGAATAGTTTTTTTTAAACTGAGCTAAGCACAAATTTAAGAAAAGTGAAGTCAAAGACAAAGGGAAGGTAGAGGTAAAAAAAAATGTTGATGCACCTGAATAGCTCTGATCAATATGTATCAGCAAATGGAGTTTGATAAAGATATCTTACACAGATTCTTTGAAACTGAGCTTAACTTAGCTGAATGCAAAGCACAAGGGAAGGACAGAGAGGATGTGAGATGGACATGACAAACTCGCGATCTATATGCCTGGCCAATATTCATGGTGGGGCATAAAAATCAGTGATTGCTTTATTCACATGAAAGCAGTGCAGTCATTTACCCGGTACTTATTAGTTTACTTAATGAAATTCATTTACATTCCAACCAGAAGTAAATATAATATACATGGTAAACAACATGTAACTGCTTCCTTATTAACTCTGGATTACAATGAAAATCTAACCAAGAAAATAAACAAGTTACCTTAATCACTGTATCTCTATATAAAAGGACTATACATGTAAATGTATCATATCGTCCACAAATCATAAAATCTTTATAAATTAAACCTTGATTTCTGTCAGATTACATGAACTCTAGATATTAAATGATTATCTGAACTTAAGATTTTAATCTGATTACAAGAACAAATAAAGGAACAATGACACAGAATCTGTCTCATTAATTACCTGTGATAATTATCTGAGGTTCGAGTCCCTGTCTTTATATTGAGGTTAAATAATGTCATCTCATACTGCTTGATTACTGAACTGCTTGCGGGATACTTGAATATTGAATGGCCTGGTGGATACAAGTCCTGAATCCTGTTCTGATAAAGATAAATCAGTTTTATATCCTTAACACAGAATAACTATGTCAACATTGGTTTATAAGCTATTTTCATATTCAGGTATACTAAATTTGATTAACTCTATTAATCAATACCACTGAGTGATTTTTGATAATTTAATGAATTAATGATGCATATCATAGGTAAATTACAGGTTTTAATTGATGCCTTTCCTCTGCCTAGTTCTCCTTTCAGCAATGGAATATATTCATTTAAAAAAAAATTACAAATATTTTTTAATACAACTGTATTTCAAATTTTAAAGAATGCATGCATACATCTGTTTGGCACCAGAAAACTTTACATTGAGAAATCAATAATTCCATTTGGTGAAAGTATTGTATAAACTCATCTAATTATAACAAAGTTCTTAAGTTCTGGTGGTAAATTCTGTTTAGTAGAAGCTGATCATTCTTTCATGTTGTTGGTCATGTTAAAGTTCTAGGTCAAGTGGAATATGTCAATCAGATTTTACCACAAGGTCATTATATGAGGCATTCATTAACGTGTCCGACAGGTAAACATGTAAACATGGCTTCATTAACCTATCACCTCTGTCAATCACATGTAAAAATAGAATGTAATATATGCATGTACTATTCAGAGATAGATCGAAGAATTTCCACTGGGGAGAAGGTGGAAAATTTGTCCAATGCAGGGGGCCAGTATGTGTCGAGTGGGGAATGTGTACTATACAAAATACAAATTGTACTATAAGGACTTCAATAATCACAATAAATATTCTCCTCTGTGTTACTGGACACTGGAACAAAAAGGAATGCATATTTTTGCTGCAACTACTTAATTAAATGTATTTACAAGTCTTCATTCTCGATATGAAATTCTAAGATCAAAGCAATAAACAGGTGTATGTAGTAGGTCCAAAGACTTTTTCTACCTATGTAGCTACTTACAGCTATATACCTAGTAGGTATTTCAACCTACTCCATGTAGCTATTTTTTGTCCCCCGCTTTCGCGAAAGCGAGGGGACATTAAATCTCATTCATCTATCTGTCAGTCTGTCAGTCTGTCTGTCTGTCTGTCTGTCTGTCCGTCCCTCACAAAAACTTTAACCTTGCCCATAACTTTTGATTGAGTGGACCCATGACTTTCATATTTCACATGTGTATTCCTTGTGACAAGCTCTTTCTTTGCGTACCACCAAATTTGAACTTTTGACCTTGACCTTGGAGTTTGACACACTTTTACACAAAAATTTTATTATTTTATTTTGGGCATATATTTTGAACGGTAGATACTAGGACTTTTATATTTCACATATGTTTTGCTAGTGGCAAGACCTTTCATTGGATATCAAGAAATTTGACCTTTTGACCTTGACCTTGGAGATTTCTGTACTTATGAAAAAACATTAACCTTGACCATAACTTTAAAACGGTAAGGACTAGGGCTTTCATACTTTATATATATAATCCTTGAGAGAAGTCCTTTCATGGGATAACAAGAACTTTGACCTTCTGACCTTGACCTTGCAGTTTGGCCCACTTTTAAAAAATTAACCTTGGCCACAATTTTTGTGTAGGGTTATGCTAGGGTTTTCATACCTCAAATATTTAATCTTTGTGACAAGACCTTTCATTTGATATCAAGCACTTGCACCTTTTGACCTTGATCTTGGAGTTTGACCTACTTTTTAAAAGATTTAACATTGGCCATAACTTTTGAATAGTAAGGGCTAGGGCTTTCATACTTCACATAAGTAATCCTTGTGAGAAGAACTTTCACTGGATACTTTTACCCTTTTACCTTGACCTTGTAGTTTGACCTACTTTTTAAATTTGAGTACCAATATATTTAATTTACATTTTTAAAAAAGTTTAATCTTCGCTTTGTTGCCATACGGGATCATCAATGTTTCACAAACTCATTATGTTCCTTTTAACTTTTGATTGAGTAGAGATAGGGCTTTCATATTTGTCATGTGTATTACATATGACAAGATATTTCCAAGCAAACTATGATTTCTGACTCCTTGACCTTGACCTTCACGATTGACCCTTTTTTTTAAAAAAAAATCAACTTTGATAATTTCTTAATTATACCTACTTTTTTCCTTTATTCATGTTATATGCATTTAGTGGCAAAATGCAGAAATCGCACAATATGGTGATTGGTGAGTACCAAATTTCTTATAATACTCTCACAGTGACAATGAATACAATAAAAATTTTGGCCAATTTTTTTTTTATCTAATATCACCAATATTACCCATGCAGTTTCATTTCCTGGAACTACTTAAAGGATCAAAACAGAGAATAAAATGTCTTGCAAATTTAAATCAATTTTAAACGTTTTATGCATGCATTCTCAGACAAATTGTTTGGGGAGGGGGGGCTGAATTTTCAAACATTTTCCCTCCATCTCCTGAATTTTGCTGAGCAATATTGCATAAGGTGATTACACAAAAAGAAAAGATGCCCCTTAGTCCTTAATTAGGGCTTTTCGACTTTTGTCGAAAAGACCTATTGTTTTCGTCTTTTTTATTATTATTATTATTATTCTTAGCAATTCTTTTGATCAGCGTTTAAAGAGAACATTTAAGAATACGTATTTTATTTTATAACCAATAAATAGCTAATATTAATGTGTCTCATATGAAACAAAATGAACCTCCGGTCTTGTCACTTCCGGTTTCTACGAAAGGAAAACTGAAATTTCTAAAGAATCTGAAATCTTTTTTATTTTAAAAGTCTAGACTTCCAAATTCAAGATATAAATTCTAGAGACATGGTTCTATAAAAAAGTGCGCGTAGGTGAATTTTTACTACTGATACTTTTCGAGATATAAAACTTCAAACATTGAAAAAGGGGGGTTGAAAAATCAAAAATGAGTAAGAATGATAGGAAAAGCAAAATGATCATAAAATTTTCTTTAGACGTATTATTACAAGACACTTTGTAAGTTTCATGTTAATCAAAGCAGTACTTCCGGTTTTATGAGTCTTCAAAAATGTCTATGGGACTTTCAATGTTAATTTTGAAATCACGCATTTCATGTTTAATCAAAAATTAATCAAGATATTCTTGTGAAATTCGAGATGTAGAATGACTATGACCTTGTTTCAACCTCATTAGGTATTTAAAGTAAAATTCTTGAAATTGAGGGATTTTAAGGGGCCAAACCTGAAAACATACTTTTCCCTGTAACTTTTTTATTTCTCAACCAATTTTTAAATTGTTTTCGGTTTTGGGTTCAGCTTAAAGAGTACAATGTAAAAATTATGGGCCGTGGGGTCACTTTTTGACCCCTTATAGGAGTTTCAGAGGACTAAAATTATGAAATTGTAATTTGTTGAAAAACACATAAAGTACAAGTTATCTCCCTTTGCATGACTGTTGATATATACATGATCTCTTAAAGTTTCAATTCTGGTACACACAGAGTAAATACTTCCGGTTATGTAAGTGTTTGAAAATTGTCTATGGGAGTTTCTATGTTAAATTTAAAATCACGCATTTCACTCTTTCTCTAAAAATAACTAAGGTATTCTTGTGAAATTCGACGCATAGAATGACTGTGACCTCGTTTCGACCTTATTAAGTATTTAAAGTATAATTATTAAAATTAAGGGATTTTAAGGGGCCAAACCTGAAAACATACTTTTCCCTGTTACTTTTTTATTTCCAAACCAATTTTTAAATGGATTTCGGTTTTGGGATCAGCTTAAAGAGTACAATGTAAAAATCATTGGCCGTGGGGTCACTTTTTGACCCCTTATAGGAGTTTCAGAGGACTGAAATTATGAAATTTTAATTTGTTGAAAAACACATAAAGTACAAGTTATCTGCCGTTTGCATGACTGTTGATATGTACATGCACTCTTAAGGTTTCAATTCTGGTACACACAGAGTAATTACTTCCGGTTATGTAAGTGTTTTAAAATTGTCTATGGGAGTTTCTATGTTAAATTTAAAATCACGCATTTCACTTTTTCTCTAAAAGTAATCAAGATATTCTTGTGAAATTTGAAGTATAGAATGACTGTGACCTTGTTACGACCTTATTAGGTATTTAAAGAAAAATTATTAAAATTAAGGGATTTTAAGGGGCCAAACCTGAAAACATACTTTTCCCTTTAACTTTCTTTATTTCTCAACCAATTTTTAAATTGTTTTCGGTTTTGGGTTCAGCTTAAAGAGTACAATGTAAAAATTATGAGCCGTGGGGCCACTTTTTGACCCTTTTATAGGAGTTTCAGATGACTTAAATAATGAAATTTTTATTTTTTAAAGAATACATTTAGTACAAGTTATCTCCCTTTTCATGGCTATAGGTATGCAAATGAATTCTTTGGGTTTCAATTTTGGTACACACAGATTAATTACTTCCGGTGATATAAGCCTTTGAAAATTGCCTATGGGAGTCTCTATGTTAAATTTGAAATCACACTTTTCACGTTTTCTCTAAATGTAAGCAAGATCTTGTGAAATTAGATGCATTAAATGACCTTGACTTTGTTCTGACCTCATTAGGTGTTTTAAAGTAGATTTCTTTAAAATAAGGGATTTCAAGGGATTAAACCTGAAAACACACTTTTACCTATAACTTTTGTATTTCTCAACCAATTTTTAAATTGTTTTCGCTTTTGGGTTCAGCTTTAAGAGTACAATGTAAAAATTGTGGGCCGTGGGGTCACTTTTTGACCGCGTATAGGAGTTTTAGCTGAATGAAAAACTGTATTTTTCGTATGTTTTAGATAATAATGAAAGAGTTATGTCTCTTTAAGTAGACGGTAATGGACATAGAGAGTCACATGTTTCCAATTCAGTATTATCTCAAAAGAACCTCTTTGAAATTGAACCTTATGAGTTTTATATCATGTAAGTTTTTTAAGCTCTTAATTTTTAAGGGGTCGAAAAGCCCTCCGTTTTTGTTGAACGACAAAAATAGGTCTAGTTATTTTTCTTTTTGTCAGTCAGGTAAAAATAGGTAGTAGAAATAGCTACCAGTAGATTTAAACATGTTAAATACCTGTACGTGCCTACAAATAGCGTTTGGACTGGACTAAATAAGTTTACATGATGAACAAAGTTTCAGTCTAATCAAATGAGTCTTACAGTTACAAAATTCATGCATTTCGTAAACATCAACAAGCCATTGAGCATGTTGAGTGATTGACAGATTTAATCACATTTTTTCGAACGTAACACTTACCTGTCCAACTCCTTTTCTTCCTTCAAAGTTTATTAAATAACCAAGTTCTAAATAATTGTTGCATCTAGCCTACTTAACATCCGTATCTCCCGGTGATCATTTCGCAACCCCTCGGGCGCTCCACTTTTTTGTTTTACTCAACAAAAGAGCTGTCAAATGATTATATCAACTTTAACTTTCTGAAGATTTACAGGACTGTTAGGGACCTTTTTGAAGTCGGTGTTAGGTAACAATACTTAATTATGTGTAGCTTAATTGTTAGAGACATATTTGTATATCAAAGAAAAAAATATTCAGGTTGTGAAATACCGTACCATGTGTATTGGTTTCCCGAATTTCCTCTGATATTGTTATTGCCATACCACATAGAGTATGCATATAGTTACTATAGTACAGTAACAGTTTTTACTTGCAGGAGTTATTATGAAAGCTGGCATTCTGGTCAAAACGAATATGGTTAAATGTGAAAATGTTTCCATTTTAGTGAAATTTTGGGACCTTTTATTTAGTTTTACACAGGTAAAGCCAAATTGTTGTTTTATAATTTTATAACAAAAGAAACAGTACGGGTTAGACAGCATGGACTACTTGTATCATCTTCATATCTTATTAGTCAGACCCTCTACCATCTAGGCTATCTGACCATCATTAATCAAACCTGTATGAGTGCCACATTTCCCCTTCCATCTTTAAGTCCAAAAGTATTTTCCCCTGCGAGACACCTACAAGCTAGGCTATCTATATATTATGACTTGATAATTTTTCTCCTGTCCCTTCCAGAGCTAATAATGGTACCAAATGTAACAAAAAAGAAAATAAATTGTGACCAATACCTTCATCCCTAAAATGTATATTTGTTCCTAAACAAATAAGTGTATACATACTGTACACCAACCAAGCATATTCCATGGCAGGTCTATTCATTCAATTCCAGATCAAGGTCACAGCACTAAATATAGTTATGGAGTGGACAAATACTCCTAATTATATATGGCTGGACTGGGAATCAAAACATGGACTTTAACCATTTAGCAATGAAATTTGTCTGAATACCATATAGAATTTTTTTTTTCTTAGAATAGAATAGATTTATTCCAGATCAGGGCCCTTGTGGGCATATTACATACATGATTATTAAACAGAGCATATAATAGTTATTAATAAGATGTGATGTGTTCTTAGTACATGTATATACTTAATAATTTACACATGGTTCATAAGTTGAAATAATTGCTAACATGTGAACTTTAAATACATATTGTAATTAAAAATATATAAAGAAGTACCACCGTGTACCATAATGCAAAAAAGCCAGAGATATACATACACAGAAATGAAAAATATATATATATATATATATATATTTTTTTTTTATACATACCAACACATACATACATACACGTATATATATATGTCCACACACATACATACTGAGTAGCTATATTCCACTAAATTGCAAAAGATACCACGGGACAGTGCATTGGTACTTTATAATTCACCATGTTTTGTTTGCATATCTTATGAACAAGTAATATTTATTAAGTGTTTGAAGTATACAAATTTTTTTTAATTTCTTAATACATGTAGAAGACACACTTTATTGCACCCTTGATCAATTCACAAGAACTTCACTATAGATTCTTTTTTTTTTTTTTTTTTTTTTTTTAAATTTAGTACATACAGTGTTTACATGCACCTATTATTATTATAAAGAGAAATACCACATTATATGCATCAGTATTTTATATGGCTTGTCTAACCAGTTCACAAACAGCTGAAAGTACTTCAATATTTTCACAATTTAGAACCCACAACAACTTATTTTCATTATTTAAATGAGAAAAATTGATACAGTGTCTTTGTATAACATTAATCATATTCTCTCGTTCTGTAACAAAACTCAAACATTCAAAAAGTGTGTGTTTTTCATCTTCAATAACATTCATTGAGCATTTAGTACAAAGTCTCTGATCTCTAGGAATGCCAAAGTACCGGCCTCTTTCAATTTGTAAATTGTGAGAAGATGTACGCAACCTACATATTAATTTTCTTTGTTCAAATGGCAGGCATAGTAAGTATTTTTCAAGTCCAAAATTTGTTTTAATCTTCACATAAGTATCCAGTTTACCTTCTTGTAACAATCTAATCAAGTTCCACTCATTCATGTAGTATGAAATTAAATGTTTTTTGCATTTTATCTTGAAAGTTTGCAATTTGTTAGACAAAATATCCTTATTAACGTTTATCATTTCTGCAATTTTACTATATGTTCCATACCAAGATGGTATACTGTTACTCCAATTAATCTTACTTTGAGAATATGCTGCTCTCAATAATGGGAATGACATATCTAGACATTCTAATCTATGGACATAATTCAAAATACTTTTTATAATATCAAAATGAAGGGGGAGCCTACCAAGCTCAGATAATGAGGAGAAGTTTGCACTTTTCCTATGCAGTCCCAATATATTCTTACAAAATTTTAAGTGTAGATTCTCGCACTTCAACTTACTAAAAATATCATATACAGAGAGTTTGGAGGTTTTACGAAAAATACTTGGTCGATTAATGTTCCCCCATATTTCACATCCATAAAGCAAGATGGGTTTTATTGTATGATCAAATACATGTAGGGATGTTTTAACACTTGGCTTCAAAGACAAAAATTCTTTTTGCAGTTTATAAAATGCCTTTAGAGCTTTTTTATACAGGTCTTCCTGAGCATATGAGAAGGTTCCAGAGGCACTAAAGAGTACCCCTAGATATCTATAAGAAGACACAGATTCCAAAACCTGGTCAAACAGCTTAAATTCATTTTTTATCAAACGACCCGCTTTATTAAATATCAGAATTTTGGTTTTTGTTACATTCACTTCCAGACACCAATCATTACAAAATGACTGTAATTTATGCAATTTAGATTGAAGACCTACTGCTGTCTGAGATAACAATATCACATCATCAGCATACATAAGACAGTTAATTACCTTATCATTAAGTAAGATGGGATTAGGGGTGTCTTGAAGATACTCAGGTAAATCATTGATAAAATTTTTAAATAAGGTTGGGCTTAGATTATCTCCCTGCTTTACCCCTAGTTTGATGTCAAAGAATTCTGTGTGAGAATTTTTCATTTTAATACAAGATTTGCTTTGACTGTACATACTTTTGATTAGACGGTGGCTATTTATAGCCACAGGCTATAGCTGCTGGTCAGTGTAAACACACGGGGACCCTAGCGGCGATTTTTGCAAAGTCAAAATAATGAAAGTAGACTGATTTCGATGTTTGAAAATAAAATGTACATAGGTAACAAATACATTGAAGGTATTTTAAAGACATTTCGTTGATGGATACAAAGCCTAACTCCTGATAATATGCCGTTATCAGTATTTCTCGCCTCATGAATATTCATTACACCGAACTAAACTAACTCGTACACCAACCGACTCGTATATTCGTGTGCAAACTACACATTTCAACTCGTACACAATTTTCTCGTTTTTTCTCACATGTTCGAAAAATCATTTTCTATGCACGTTGTGTTTCTTTAAATTACCGAATATTTGTTGAAAAATATAACTCTGAAATCAACTGCTAGTAATAAATAATTGCTAAACAACACACGGCTGTTTTTTACTGAAATACTGCTTTGTGGTTTTTTTTTACAATAAAACTTGAATAGTTTAATGTAATTTAACAAAGTCTTTTGATTGTTTCTTGTATCTGTTTTCAATGCTATATTAGTAAAACGAAGATATGTACTTTAGGTAAGAAGAAAAAAGATCACTACATCTTAATCAGTTCGTAGTGATGGTTGTTGGAGGTATATGATGCCATAAAATTTGCTAAGTTTATCATCATTCTAGTTTTTGAAAATAAGACTTTGTTTGATTATCTCGGACACAAAAACGACTTAACGTATAATTTGTCAAATTTATAATTACAAAGACTATAACGGACACATTTTACCCATATATTTCATTCCTATTTATTAGATACTCTAGCGTGCCTCTAATAAATTTAACCGAAAATATACGAAAAAGGAACTCAAATACATGTGCATGAATTAATATTAGTATTAGGATTTTTATGTGATTTTAGCTGAATCATATAAAAAGGAATGTGGCTTTGGGCTGAATTTCGGTCAGTATTCTAGTGTGTTCATCAAGCAGTAAATATGCACTGGGACTCGCAAGGACGTTGCATATTAGAATATTACGTATGAGAAATAACATAATCGCAAACCACGGCGAAAATGTATAAGATATTCAATTCTGGGGAAAGCTCCATACGTATATATACAGACTCTGATCGTGACTTGAGACGACGGAAAATAGAGACAGAAAAATATTTTGTTATTCTGTTTTTTTCTCTTTTTTCGAGCAGTATACGAGGGTTGTCGTGTACAAAGCGTTTTTTTCTCGTAAGATAGTGGGCGCTGCAATATGAAATTTTTAACAAGTATTTATTTATCATATTTTAATGTATCTGAATTCTTTTGATACACTTTAGACAAAAAAAAAATAATACTTTATCAACATGCTTTAATGTTACACACGATAAAAACCCCGGTTATGAAAATAATACGAGTATTGTTTCGAAATAAAAGTGGTCTGGAAAGCAGTTCAGTTTTTTCCTCTTTAGTGTAATAGAGAAATGGGAGTTTTCTAAGATAATCGTTTTAATCAAATCCAAGGGTAGAACAAACAGCTACAGAAATAGCGAAAGGCGCTGACAATGTTGATAGCCAATATATGTATAAGATTATTTAGTTAAATGATAGTAAAAATATTGATCCATAACTTTAGTACTAATAAATCTTCACCTTGAATTAAGTGGGAATTATCCAACGTGTTTTTATCAAAGAGGAAACTTGACGCTGCTTTAGACACTTTGACATTATCATCCGTAACACATTAAATGAAATCTTATAATTTGCAATTGTTTATTTATAAATGCATATACCTATTTGAAGTTTGCTGTGTTTTTTGATGACAAATGTACTTAAGATAGTGCGTAAACATTCTAAATCACAGTGAGAATTGATTACAATTTACTTTTTAGTACAAAAATATAAATTTAAATATTAAAATACAGGTAGATATATTGTGAAAAATCGGAATAAAATTTTAAATAATTCCCAATTCATTTTACAAAAATTTAAAACATTTTATCTTATTTACTGCAAGTCGCCATCTGACGTTACGGTAGCGGGTTTGCTTTGGACTCACAGACTTGTACATGTAGTTAGAATAATCTAACTGTGTCTCGGGACAAGCCGTTAAACCGGGTCCGTAGGACATTTATCATTTTAACGATAGATCATTCTATCTAACGGACTTGAAGAAGTCCATCTTTACGTAGCGGATTCGACTCCCACTGCGTGACATGGATATTGGCCATTAATTCAGATTAAGATCCCGTGTCGCAGTAATTGCTAGCCAGAAAAATCCATCGCTGCTGAAAATTTTATTCTTTTCTTAATAAATGGACGTTAAATAAACAAAATCATTCATGCCACCGTCTTTCAGTACTCACAGTACTTTGATTATATTATAAAACTTCGTTCCAATAAATAATCTTAGAAGTTTGTATTTTAAGCCAGAATGCCATATATATTAAGCACACAGATTATTGGATTCTTGACTGTACACATAGTACGTAATAGTTCATAAAATGTTTCAACTGCATTGTTAACTTTTATTTTTGTTTATTTCAGACCAGGTGCAGGGTTCAGAATGACAGACTCCAGGGATTGTGACATCAGTCAGATAGTGGACAACATTTACATTGGAGGAGAGAAGGCCGTCCACAGAACAGATCAACTCAAACAGAACAACGTGACACACATCCTCACCATCAACAATGTCCCTCTACACAGGAGCTACACAGACACTTACAAATATAAATTTGTCTATGGCTTTGACTTAGAATTCACTGACCTTCTCAGCCATTTTGAGGAATGTTTTGAGTTTATAGATGACGCTCTAGATAATAGAGGAGGTGTTCTTGTCCATTGCATGATGGGATGTTCCAGAAGTGCCACCATTGTGATTGCTTATCTAATGAATAAGAAAAAACTGAGTTATAGTGAAGCATTAGAACTTGTGAAGAGTATGAGACCAATGGTATCCCCCAATGATGGATTCGTTTCACAACTTCTTTTGTTTGAAGAAATGGACTGCACAATAGATAGAACCCATGAGAAGTTCAGACAATACAGACTAAAGAAACTGGCCACCAACTTACAGGGAACTACTGCTGAGGAGCGATCCAAACTACAGTCCAGTTACTTTGACACAACTGAGGAGATCAAGAAAAATGACGCAGTGTTTAAATGTCGAAAGTGCAGGCATGCCTTGTTTAGGCAGTCTGGGATTATGAAGCACACAGTGGGAGATGGAGAAGTGGCTTTTGACTGGAGAGGAAAAGTGTCCTCAGAGAAAGTGGAAAAATCCCCTGATGAGGCGGAGAGAGTTTGTGATTTATCGTACTTTATCGAGCCTGTCCGGTGGATGGCGGGGTCCATCCAGGATCTGGAAGGAAAGCTGGCCTGTCCCAAATGCAGCTGTAAAATTGGCTCCTACATCTGGTACGGGGAGAGGTGTCCATGTGGTGCTTGGGTGGCCCCAGCCTTCCACATCCAGACTGCCAAAGTGGATATGTGTAAACCAAGAATCATTCCTAACAGATAATAACAGCCTGTTTTTGTAATTAAAAAAAATTTCCACATATCATGTAGCTGTCATTTATAGTAAAAGTATAAAGTAAGCCCAACTAGATGATGTTATTGCAAAGAATATTTATTACTGCAAAACAATTCCATTCATAAAAGATTAAAAAAAAAGTCTACTTGGTCAAAAAATATTTAAAGATCTTCATTTTTCACACACATATCGTGCAACTGAATTGCAAGGAACATCTGCAAATTGATATTGGTGATTAGAGAGAAGCCATAAACAGAGTTCTGGTGATGCCTTGGTACCACTAGGTTCTCCAGGACTAAAGGCGAAGTAGGACATCCTGGTCACACGTCCATTTCTGACCCACCTCCAGTCTCCTCCCTTTATCCCCCGATTCATATCTCGTCCCCCGATGGCATAATGCTGTCCTTTTAAAGTACAGTATACAAATTATTCTGTGTTTGTCTATTTCACTAAGGAGAGGGAGTCAAAAAGTACCACTAGCTTTGTCAGCATTCAGAACCAAAGGAATTTTCTACTTAAGTATAGTAGCATGGTCCCTTTTAGTTTTTACACCCTTGGTTTACTGGGTAGATATTAGCAAGGGGTATTTTGCTTGCTTTTATTGTGTATAAATCAAAGTATTTCTAATCAAAGCATTGTGTATTATAATGAATAATTAAACATATCAAAAAAATACAAGCCAATTTTCAACACCCATCGCACTAAAAAATGCTGGAACATTTTCCCCCATTAGACTATATACGGTTTTTCTTTTACATGGAAATGGCGGAGACATTTAGATTAGATACTATAAAAAGAATATCCTTGATATATATTTTCCTTTCAAAGACGAATTATATGTTCAAGATTCACAATCAGCTACAAATCAATTTTCTATTTACAAAACTTGAGCAATGCAACACTATAACAAGATTGATCAAATAAGTCCATGGTGACCAATATAAAACTGAGTACGTTTCAACTGAGAACTTGCAAGCACATATATATTGGGGACATATACCCGTAACGACACAAATTCACGTGGCTTAATTGTTATGATTCTAAACAGGTCATAAAGAGGTTAACTGCATGTAAATGAAGACAGCGAAGAGGTTCAAAATCTCAGTACTTTTAAATAGAAAACATAGAGCACAAGGTTGATCAACAAAGAAATTTTTACTGAACCTTTACACAATATATATTTATATATATAGTATACAAATTATATCAAACTCGACTCTGAACAAACCTGTGCTCGGTGTTTACAAAAGCTCTAATTAAAATGTGTACCAGTCAGTGATTTCTTTTGACATTCATAAAAATCAAAGGACCCCAACTTCAATACGCAGCTTTGTATGCTGCGTATATCTATTATTTGACATTTTAGATGATGACTCAAATAATAAAGACATAACTTAATAATAAAATTTAATTTTTAAGGCTTTTGATAAATGTTTGAAATTTGACGAGTAACTAGGGACCACAGATAAGCCTTTTTAACTTGTCCTTTGAATTTTTGTATGGTCAAATGATTTGTCATGCACACATGAAGTTGCTTTGGAAGGATACCGGTATATGTGTACCCTGGATATAATGGAAAGAAGGACATTTAAGTGTCCATATATGGATATGGAAAATCTGAAATATGTGTCTGATCAAAAAGTTATATACAAATGATTCACACAGTGACATTATGTATTATTATACTTTCAAGTTAAATACTAAAATCTGATTGGTTTAGACGCAGTTAACAATCCGTTCGATTACCCTGAGCCTTAGCAACACACGTGACAACGGGTAACACAACGGTAATGCCACATGCGTGGAAATTATGCGCGTACGGTTCACCGTAGAATTCTCAAAACGTCAGTTGCGCGTTTGAAAGAACCGGAATTAACTTGACGTCAATAAAAGCTTGCGTCCGATAACAACAAACGACAGACGATACATGCTTGCGAGTGTAGGAAACATGCTTGCGAGCCAGAAATAACGAAGCTTTAAATATGATAAATGACTCTAATTCGAGTATCAAACAAACAATAAGGAGATTAGTGAACCGGTGAGTGTGAAATCTTTCTAATACATGAACGTAAAGACGATCGACGTTTTTTTTTTTTTTTTTTGCTGACGTCCTTAATCAATAAGACATTCAGTATAATAAAATAAATGGTGCCTGTTTTGGAGGGTAACATTTGAAATTGACACCCCTCGGAAAACCATTGTCAACCTCCGCTGACGCGTCGGTTGACAATGGTTTTCCTTGGGGTGTCAATTTCAAATGTTACCCTCCAAAACAGGCACCATTTATATAATAAAGATTCTTTGATAGCGTCATTAAATTTTATTCAGTGGTATAGGACAAGTTGCAGATTAGGGTACCACAAAGCATAATGGACAGAAGTACAGACAAATAGATGGACAGACACCCCATTACTATACATCCCAATCTGTTTTATGGCCTAAGAATTTGTCTGAAAAAATATCAGTAACATTCAACTCAACAGTAATGGGTCTTTGTATTTCTGAAGCTGAAACTCGGGGGTGGGAATTAATTTAAGGAGATGAAATTGAAGATGAAACATATGGAGGTAACGAACAGTAATCAAGATCAAAAGTCCATAAAACAATTCAAAATAGGAGCCGAGCAAACACGGACTTCTAAAACATCAGCGGTGGGATCAGGTACCATGGAGGAGTGAGCATCCCCTGTCGACCGGTCACACCAGCCATGTGTTGATTGTCATGATGGGGAAATAACGGAAAAATGCGTTGTTGATTCAATGTATAAATTAAATGGACTAGCTAACAATTATGGCACGCCAAATTCACAAAAATGAGCTAAACATAGTTTCACAGTCAATAAACTAGGTTTATCGGTTGTAAACTATAGTTTACGGACTGTAAACTATAGTTAACAACGTTAATCTATATTTTACATCCGTAAACCATAGTTAACGCGATAATCTATGTTTCACAACCGTAAACTATACTTAACACTGAAAACAATCATTTGCGATTGCAAAACATAGATTATCTGATAAATACAGTTTCACGATTTGTAAACTATAGTTTACAAACCGTTAACTATAGTTAACGATCTGATAAATATAGTTTCACGATTTGTAAAACTATGATTAACAACTCTTAACTATAGTTTACGATTGTAAACTATAGTTTACAAACGTGAATCTATGTTTATCAACAAAATCTAATAGAGTTAACGCTTATTACAGACAGATAAACTTAGATTATCATTCGTAAACTATAGTTAACAACCGTTAAATATTGTTTACAGTTGAAAACTATACTTAACGAATCGTTAACTATACTTTACGGTTTGTAAACTATAGTTTACAGTCGATAAACCTAGTTTATCAAATGTGAAACTAGGTTTATTGCATTTTTGTGAATTTGGCATGCCATAAACAATAGTATGAAAAACGTCAGTCAGCATTTGACTTGATGATAAATTTTATTTGCTGACAAGGTCATTGTATCGAACGACAATTTCCCCTGATACAGTAGTTTAACACTCTACTTCAAAAGCCATATGCATTACTCAGTCGAATACTTATACCCCCGATTGAAAAGTGGGGGGGGGGGGTATATATTGATTGGGATGTCTGTCCATTATTTTAACATCTCTGTGATCAAAAAGTAAAATAGGAGGTGCACAATAGTTTTACTATATAACAAAGATTCTGAGAAAGTCTTATTAAATTTCATTCAGTAGTAAGAGAGATGTTGCGGATAAGAGATGGATACCCTAAAGAGTAAGACAAACTAACAGATGGATGGACTTCCCGATCACTTTTCAAGCCGGGGGTATAATAATTATCAATTTATGACAGACATGCGAGTTACATGTACATGATTACCATTAGACTGCCTTCTTTTTATACAAACATTACCATTTTTCATTCCTGCCAGTTTGTATCGCATAATAAGATACTCATGAAGAGTTTCCAGGTTTGCCAAATATCCGCCTTTGTGAAAACAATTCACCTGTCAAAGGTTATTCTTTGTATACAATGTAAACTTTTTTTTATTATAAGCAAATGGATATCTGCGTAATATTTTATTTTCTGCAGTTTAAAAAGTACTTTATAGAGACCAAGAAAAATCAGATGTATCATATCTCTTTAATTTTTAACCTTGTGTATATGGAAAGAAAATTTATTGAGAAGAAAGGAAGCCCTATCTCTTACATAAGCCTCGTCCCAGGATGCTTTATCTGTACTGAAGTAGTAACAGTTGGAACCGAGCGCCCTGTACGGGTAGCTGCACTGCTTACCTGGGAAATAATTAAAGTAGGCATGCTTAATACTGCAAACCAGCTATTATTTGCGTCATCTTTTATTTGCAATTTGTCAGTTTGAAATCAATCAGCGATGATTAATTTTTACTAGTAAGGAAACATGCTATACAAATACAAAGCAAAATAAATGGTACACAGCCATTTACATTGATTTTATGACTAAAAGATCACAAAATTCGCTGATTTCTCGCTCGCGAATAAAAGTTGGTTTACAGTACTTCACATAGCACTATAATTACAAATACAGTTGAACTTCGATATCTTGAACTCTGACATCTCGAATACCAAGTATATGTCAAAGTGATGTTGAAGTTCCAACCACATATTCTTTAAGTATTTTACTCTCGGTATCTGGAATCCCGAGATATCTGGAAGTTTTGTCCCAATTAAGACCCATTAGGTTCAAGATAAAGTTTGTCTGTAGTTAATTATTTGATATAAAATATAGCATTTTTAAAATTATGTTTTAAACAAAGTTCGAGACATTTAACCTACCTGAAACAAATGTGAAAAGAACACAAGCAACAAATATGACTCTATTTATTAAACTCATGATCTCTGAAAAGTGGTCAAATATCTTTGATTTACAGGTTTATATACATCTAGTAGTCAGAGGACTGTTTGCTGCAGATGTTATTAAGCTAATACTTGATCATTTTACCTGTTAAATTGTTATGCATTTATGATGTACTTCAGTGGCAGCTGTACTTTTATGTTCCTGATGCAGTTAATCATCGAGTCTAAACAGTTATAGTATTAAACTGCAGCATTACTTAATTTCATAAACATTTTCTGGACATCACACAACCACGAGTTTTCTCAATGCTTTTCTTTTTTAATTTTTTTTTTGGGGGGGGGGGGGGGGGGGGGGGGGGCAAGACATTAAATTGTTCGAAACAATTATTAAAATTCAGATTTCTTCTTGATGCACTTCCTGCTGAGCACCATGGTGGGGCTACTTTAACTGATCATATACCCGGGTAGCCAGGGTAGTAGACATATAGTAGAAATAATTTGAACATTCGGTTTTGTTTGCTGTGTTTACAGAATTAAATATCACAAAAATTATTTAATGTATTCAGAGGATACAACTTTCACAATATTGATAGAGGTACATGACTCCAAGACAATGGAATAATTGATGTGGTTGATAAAATTGCTAAAGCATGACTTTAGAAATTTCTCTTCTTTTATTATTTCAATCACTGAAAATGCTTGTTATTAAATTTTTATTTCTAATTGCACAAATATATTATAATATACAACAAGTTGCTGATTTCTTTTTGATGTCATTTTTGTCTGACTGATCATTTGTGTAGGACTGTACTAGACTATTTTGTTCAACACTAGCAGACTTTGTCTGTGGTTGAACAGACACTGATGGTGGGTTAATTTTCTGAATGGAGGGAATTTCTCTTTCAAGGTCACCTTGCTTTTTCCCATCACTATCATTTGCAGAAGAGTTTACAAATTTGGAGACATTTGATGGTCTCTCTGTCTTCTCATCCTGATAAGTACTTTCATTGGGAATGTGCTCCTCAATCTTCTTTAGCAGTTCATCAAATGCTTTTCCTTCCCATGATAATTGAATGGACTCATCCTTTGAGAAGTTAACATATAATAGTTGTGTAAGAACCATGCTCATTGGTCCACCTGGGGGCCAGTCTATTTTTTCCATCAGCATGGGGATGATAGGTTTCTTCAGAGCATCAGCCAGACTGACTTCTCTCCTACAGTTGGCAGACAGAGCGTACTTGGTGGTGACCGAGGACAGGACGACCTTACAACCTCTGACCCCACGATCAATCTTGTCATACAGGGAATCCCCTCCCCCCATTTGGTGGATGTCCATCCAGCAGGTGAAGCCCTGACTGGTCAGTCTCTGGTTCAGGGCTGAGATCTCCTTCTGTTTACCCCACTGGTAGGAGATGAAGATGTCAGGGGAGACCACCGCTGATGTAGCCTAAAAAAAAAAACAGGTACCGGGTATGTCCTTTTTATTGAAACATTGTTTTTCTCATAAATTAAATAATAGTTCAAAGAAACTGAAAAATTGACAAAAACTTTTCCTTCCTTCACTCAAGATAAAGTTGAGACCCCATAATTACTAGTATTAGTGCTGAATACATACATATTAAGTTGTAAAGTCACGATGAGATGATAAATCCTATTTCCTCAATTTTTCTAAAAATTGTATACAGGGAAATTTTCACTGCTGTTTTAATTTTTGCTCCTTTTGCCCTTGTCACATGTGGGTGAAATAAAAATGGAGTGAAATCAAAGAGCGCAACATAATTTCTTAAACGGAATTTTGATTGGGTGAATTTAAAATGGGGCAAAATTTTTGAAAGTATAAAAGGACAAAAACAACACGGGGCAACTATAACCCTGTATACAGTATTGACTTTTTGTCATTGAGTAAGATATATATGTTTTATATAAAATATTTGAATATTTTTTGCTACTTGTATGATGTTTGTCTCGTATAAATCAGATATGTTTCCTAACATTCTATTCTTTACACAAAGCAAAACAAGTATCTAAAATATGAGTATTGATCCCTTTTGAGGAATGTTATGTAAATGTTTATTTTGTGACAACTGTGCAAATGTTAATGAAATGGTGAGACAGGTGCTATATTTCCATTTGTTTAATTTATATCTCTTAGAATCCCTCACCTTCTGCTTGTCAGCTGCTGGAGGTGAGTTGTCCCCCTTTCTGTCTCGTTTTCTAGGGATTACAATGTTCTCCACCACTGGTATCCACCAATTCTTATACTCTGTAAAGAGTGAAAAAAAATTACATTCTCCACTGGTTACGCTGGAAAAGGATACACGTTTCATTAATAACTGTTAGATGACACACACACAAAAATATTTCATGGACAAAGCTATGATATCGTTTTGGTTCTCATTGTAATAATATATAACTATGTGTATCCAACACTGAAACATTCTAATTGTAAAAGCACTTCTTTAACAGGTCAGTAGAATTTAATTGTACAATGACAAGAAAATGATTGAGTGGTAAACTTAAATTATAGAGAGAGAGGAACACAATCAACTTGAGACTGGTTCTTCATCCTCATCCTTTACACCATTTGGTTTATAGGGCAGCTTCAAGCAATGGTTTTAAGTCTGCAAATTATCTCTGTGATACATACATGTAGGATTAATAAAATCAAAGTTAACCAACCTTGTGAAATATTCTGCTGATCTGGCATCACTTTCAAACAGTTGAGCTGCATGAGAAGTTCCGTAAACTTGGCAACTGGCCAGATTCGGTCATCCTTGGTTTCCTCCCCTGGTCTTTGGAAAAATCTGATGAATAGGTACTCACTGAAGATTGGTCCCATTGAACCCATTGGGGGCCATGGCATTTTCTCTAAGAGAAGTGGGATCATTTGTTTCCCAAGGTTCACAGACAAATTGACCTGCCATTGTAAAAATTAATTCCTATATATTGTAAAGTATACCAGTCATTCAGGGATACAAAATGAACAGTCAGTTCAATGATGTCAGCTAGACTAACTGATGATCTTCTGATGTCAGATATAATTTCACTTTTGATATAAACTGGTCATAAGAAATTCCTGTAAAATTAGAAATAAAAAAAAACTTTTATTCATTTTTTATTGCTTATCTACCTCTCTGTTACAGTTGGGTGATTTTGCGTATTTCTCTGTCACACAAGAGATGACAACTTTGGCCGCTCTTATCCCAGAATCAATCTTCTCAAACAGTTTATCCCCACCTCCCATCTGCCCCACATCCATCCAGCATTTATACCCTGCCATCTCCAGGTGGCGACTGATGAGTTTGACCTCATTCTGGTGACCCCACTGGTAACTAAGGAAGATCTCAGGGGGTTCTGGGTAATCCACTGGCTCATCTGCCACAACACCCTCTGGAAGAAAAAATAAAATCTTACACAAAGTTCAAATTACTGAGAGTGAGCTATTATAGACTTAGAATAAAACCCAATATACCATGTTTATCTTTACAGTTAAAAATAAATTTATTGATGCATGTGTATATTTGGATTCTTTTTGTTTGAAAATAAATATAAATCAAACCTGCAGCTTTCATGGCATTTTCTACAATAATGGCCGCATCTAAACGATTCATCTCCTGCAGGATATTCAGGACACCTTTAGAAGCCTCAAATGTCTTGTGTGTGGCATACCATTCGCTCAGCAGGGCCATGCAGGGATCTGATTGGGTGGCCCAGCCTCTGATGTCATCAGGACTGTAACCAAGGCGACTAGCCAGGAGTCTCCAGTCATGCTCAGATTCCGGGTTCAACAGCTTTGTAACATCTCGAGACCAAGTAGGGGCATTACTCATTGTCTGGAACATACATTAAAATATTTTCATTTAAATATAAGAAAACACTTTACTAGCCTTATATCCACTGATATACAATCTCGTATAAAATTAGTATGAACTTAGAAAGCAGAATAAAATCAGAAACAATGAGTGAATTTTTACCTTTTTATCCACCTCCTCCACTCTCTCTTTTGTCTCCTCCACTTCCACCTCTACGCGATCCACCCGCGTGTTGACCTCGCCCAGCCCCTCCCTGACACTGTCTATCTCCTCTCCCTGTTGATTGACGTCTGTCTGTACCTTTTTCAGTACAACCTTTGTTCCCGCCACGCCCACCTCTAACTTTTCTATCTGTCCTGACTGCTCTTCAATGCCTTTGGACACTCCCTCTAGACTAATATAAATATGTACCCGGTATAATATTGAGTTTTATGTACATATGAACACAAGAAACATATATGCCAAGTCTGATGGCAATTGACCCAGTGGTTCTGAAGATGGTGATAAAATGAAAAGTTACCCAATGACAATAACTACAGATGGATGACCAAGAAATCATAAAAGTTCATTTGAGCTTTGGCTAAGTCATAAAAATGTTTACCTTCTGCCTTCCAATTCATCTATCAGATTATCTGCTAGATCTCTCAAAGTTTGAGACATTCCCTTTGTTTTTAAACTCTCTATAAACTTCCTGTCTTCTGAGGTGAAAATTTCGGCACCATAGATTGAATGTAATTCTCTTAGTCCCTGTATGCTTGATGTCAGAACTTGTTCAGTGTTCGATTCTTTCAGTCGCTTCATCAAATATGTATACACTACGCCTTGTTTATTCTGCATAGGAATCAGAAACAAAGAATGACAACTGGCATTTACTTCAAAGTCTGTCTTTGCTCTGAACATTCAGCTACAGTATACATTAAATCTTTAATCTACTGCTTATAACATGTATGCATACAATTAAATACCACACCTTACATTTAGCTGCTATCCTTACTAAGATGGTGAATTGGTAGTGAGCAGTTAGTTCCATCATGAGTTCAGTCTTCATCAGATATTCCTCCATAAATTGTTCCAGGTTTTCAGGATGAGTTTTAGATACAGTCTCCAGCACTACCAGTACCTGGGGGTTGACATTTCTGTCCATAAAGTGATGCTTAAACAGCAACTCCAAGACTTCTGTTGTGAACAACTACAACAAAATTAATCTAGAATTATAAAACCAGATATCTCTGAAGAGACTTGTTCTACTAGTTTGTTCCATAACGATGCATCTGAATTTTACTTTTGTTTAGTTTTGCTTTCAAAGAATAATGTATTTTGATTATTCAGCTTAATTTGAATCAAGTTTATTTAAAATCATTCCAAAACTTTACCATGTAGGACTAGCACTTTGAAATAAAACAAGAGATGTTTGTAAAACACTAATGCCCCCCTTCCCCCCTCATTGAATTTTTTCTAGGTCCAAAAGGGCATAACTCTGTCAAAAATGGAGCGATCGTATCCAAAATAAAACTTGGCCTAGATATTTATCTGATAAAACTGTATACTAAATTTCATTTCAGTATGTGCAACCTCTGCGAAGAAAATGAAGGGAAACTGCAAATAATTGAAATTTTTCTAAGTCCAAGGGGTATAACTCTGTCAAACATAGGTAATCATAGATTACAGAGCTCACCTCAACGAATGTTGTCTTTTAAGTAAGGCAAAGTCACACAATTAACCAACAAAAAGTGTACATTCCAGAAATGAAAATATTTAAGCAATTTTGATCGAATACATTGAAATAGACCTACCGGTACATAAAAAATTTAAACTAGTTGTTCATGAAAATGTAATTAAAATTAAGCATCTGAAGCAAATTTGAGAGTTTTCATCTCCTGATGCAACATTTGTGCAAGTTTGGTTTGGTTTATACAATGTTATATAAGCCTTCAAGTTTTTTGGTAATTGACCTGCACCTATAACTTTTACCTGGTCTATTATCTGAAAAAATGTATGTCGAATTCAGCATCCAAAGTAAGTCCATTAGTGTGCATCCTAAGATGTATTGTCCATGCAAGTTTGCTCATTATAGGGCTCATAGTTAATTGGAAATGATACATTCATCACAAACTAACATTTTCACTCATCCACAAAATGTAGGTCAGATTCAACATCCGAAGCAAGCCTGGTAGTATGCATCCATAGATGTATCATCCATGCAAGTTTGGTCAACATAGGGCTTATAGTTACTTGGAAATGAAACCTGCACCAAAAACTTTAACCTGTTCACTCAACCAGAAAATGTAGGTCAGATTCAGCATCTGAAGCAAGCCCGGTAGTATGCATCCTTTGATGTATCATCCGTGCAAGTTTGGTCATTAAAGAAGTCATAGTTACATGGAAATGAATTATGCATCAAAAACTTTCACCTGCTCACTCAACCGGAAAATGTACATTGTAGATCAGAAACAGCATTCGAAGCAAGCCTGATAGTATGCATCCTTAGATGTATCATCGATGCAAGTTTGGTCAACATAGGGCTTATAGTTACTTGGAAATGAAACCTGCACCAAAAACTTTAACCTTATCACTCAACCGGAAAATGTAGGTCAGATTCAGCATCCGAAGCAAGCCCGGTAGTATGCATCCTTAGACGTATCATCCATGCAAGTTTGGTCAACATAGGGCTTATAGTAACTTGGAAATAAAACCTGCCCAAAAAAATTTAACCTGTTCACTCAACCGGAAAATGTAGGTCAGATTCAGCATCTGAAGCAAGCCTGATAGTATGCATCCTTAGATGTATCATCCATGCAAGTTTGGTCAACATAGGGCTAATAGTTACTTGGAAATGAAACCTGCACCAAAAACTTTAACCTGTTCACTCAACTGGAAAATGTAGGTCAGATTCAGCATCCGAAGCAAGCCCGGTAGTATGCATCCTTAGATGTATCATCCATGCAAGTTTGGTCAACATAGGGCTTATAGTTACTTGGAAATGAAACCTGCACCAACAAATTTAACCTGTTCATTTAACCTGAAAATGTAGGTCAGATTCAGCATCCGAAGCAAGCCCGGTAGTATGCATCCTTAGATGTATCATCCATGCAAGTTTGGTCAACATAGGGCTTATAGTTACTTGGAAATGAAACCTGCACCAAAAACTTTAACCTGTTCACTCAACTGGAAAATGTAGGTCAGATTCAGCATCCGAAGCAAGCCCAGTAGTATGCATCCTTAGATGTATCAACCATGCAAGTTTGGTCAACATAGGGCTTATAGTTACTTGGGAAAAGAAATCTGCACCAAAAACTCACCAAAAATGTTAACCTGCTCCAAAAACATTAACCTGACCATTACTTTGCTGAAATTGCAGCATCTGAAACTTTGACTGGTACAATGAAACACATTAGAAGCATCTTCCATGCATGTCTAATCAATATAGGACATAGAAGTACTTAAAAAGAAAACTGCTCCAAAAAACTTAACCTGGGACGCCAACGCCGACGCCGAGGGTATTAATAAACCCCCCAAATTCGTTGAGGTGAGCTAAAAATAAAAAAATCGTACCCAAACTAACTTGACCTAGATATTCATCTGAAATATCTGTATACCAAATTTCATTTCAGTATATGAGGTGGTTTTGAAGAAAATAACGGAAACTAAGTGGATCGAAACAGACAGCAGCAAAGCAATATGCCCTCCCCTCTTCGAAAGGGGGCATAAAAATAATTTTCATATCAATCTATTACTGAGTATATAAATTATAAAATTTCATCAAATAAGGAAAACAATAGAAGTCTTGTGTACCAAGATTATTCTAGTGAAACAAATTAAAACAATAAACCCACTTCAG
>NW_026921477.1:0-18956 GCF_032062105.1 Saccostrea cuccullata | reverse complement strand
TGTTCATAGCAGGTTGTAAGATATGTTGAAAGAAGATGGGTCCTCAAATAAAGAGAAGAGCATCCATGGAGTTGGTCGAAAGTGGTTTACCCATGGACAGGATTGGCACAGAACTCCAGGGAGAACTACCAACGAATGAGGATGGCAACGTATACATAATTGGTGGTATCGGATTATTTTACGAAATGGATCGACTCTTTCCCTTCCCCTAACCCTGAAGCTAAGACAATGGCAAAAATTATTGTTGAAGAAGTAATTGCAAGGTACGGTGTGCCTCATTTATAACTTGTCTGACACTTAACAAAAAATATTTTTAGAACTTGAATTAAAAAAATTAAGTGGTTATTGATTATCATTGATCAGATAGAAATTTGTAAAAATTAATTAAGAAAAATATATGCTTCATAGTTTTAATAGAATTTTTAAAATGTGTTATAACAATTTTATTGAATTCTTTATAATGTAAAAAAAAAGAAGAAGATTATTATACAAGTATATGTATGTTAAGAGGGCATAAAACTGGGATACCTGGCAGTTCCAGAAGTGGGATCAGATTAATAAATTTCGACTGTTATTTATATCGAAACCATAAGTAGGCTATTTGCTTTGCCTTATTTGTCAACGTCTTCTCATCTAACGGCTCAAACATTATTACGCATTACATTACATATTAGGGCTACAATTCACTTTTTTGTAACCTTTTCTAAAGTTAATTTTTTTGTAATTAAAAGAAAATTGAAGCCCGGTGGATAATATAACATTATTCCTCATTTATCACTTACAGTAATTGTTTTTTTCTTATTAAGTAATACAATGTTAAGTGATGGGTAATGAGACGATACTAAATTTGGTTTCAAATATGTAAAATCAGTATACTGTTACGAACAAATTGTGAAAAACGTTCTTAAGCAGACTTTACTTAAAATTTTGACAATATCCTGTTCTAATAGATTAAAATAATAAAATTTAATTGATCTCAAATTTATAATAATCTATTATTCCTTACAACTTTGTGCCGTGTGCATATCAGAACAAGGTAGTATAAATTCCACGATTTGACATCATAAAGCGCCGATTCGATATAAAGCATTGAGACTGTATGAGAAGATCCTGGTGTCCATGAGAAAGGAAGTTCTAATTTTCTATCAATGACACGCCAGAAAACACCATGAGTAAGTAAATCGCTTTTTTCACATTAATATTAAAAGAAAAAAAATGTTTAATTGCTGTATGTACACTTTCTAAAACGAGGTAAATTATTGACAAACAAGTTGATGAAACAAGAAAATCAGCATTTTCGTAAGTTCTTTGGTCGATTCAATGACCTTGTCGGCATATACAATTTATCATTGCCTGACGTTTTTCATACTAATTTTTAGTTTATTATTAAGTTATTTCACTCGTGAAATTTGTTTAATCAAGGATATTTTGGATAAGTACCCGTATAGTATGACTCAAAATCGCAGAGAAAATAGGGGGTCAGTGTGCGTCTTACTGAGATACTGAACAACTAAGTTGACCTTTTTGCACTTCAATTTAACTCTGGTTAATTACTTTAACATTATAATATTTTATCAGATGGCATGGCAATAAATATAATCTTATTTTACCTAAAATGGTTTGAATAATATATATCATTGAACTAATCTTGCAAATTAATGCGCGTAGATTATTGTGTGACCTTTTTGCACAAAAAATAACATATACAATGTACTTAGTATATGGGTAATAAAAATTTACATAGACAATAAAATATTTTTTTGTATCAAACCTTTTACGACTGAAGTGCTGATCAGTCACAAATATCGAGTAGTTTAAAATAATGAAAGAAAAAAGTTGGGGTCAATGATGTTAATTTTGAAATAATTGTCAAAACGTGTGATTTTCATTCGTGCAAATTTTATCCTGACTACTTTTACATATCTTCATTTCTCGGCAAAGTTTGTTAAGGGAAGGTGTAAAATTTGTTCTAAAATATAAATTGAGATCTATATTAAATATTCCTAGCATATCATTACGGAAAATATTCTCCGAATAAAAGTATGTGAGACGAAAGTTCCATGATATTAAAGAAGATGGGCGGATAAGGCGGGCAGAATGCCTATAGCGTAAGATATTAAAAAATAACATTTGATATGTAAATTGAGTATTTAAATTTACATCTCATTATTGAAATTCATGAAATTATGAGGGAAAAAACTTTTTATGAGAGAAAATAAATTTCTATAAAAAATTTCATTAATAAAAATATTCCATGTTATTCGTGGGATTCGAACCCCAGCAAAAAAATAGCGATGTGTCAGACTGCTTTGAGACTAACGCGCTAACCACTATGCTACATGGCTGATGTAATGGCATATAAATCATGTTTGTGATATGACCCTTGACTTAAGGTTCATTGATACTCTGATAAGAGAGATAACTCTACAGATAAGAAAGATAACTATCTGCAGGCATTTTGTCATGAAATTCAGTGAATTGTCATGCCAGAGTTTACAAATCTCTATCATAAGGACCATTTTATAGTATACAGTTATGGTATGGGTACGAGGGAAATAGCAAATTTATGGTTCCCCGAGGGAAATAGTTTCCTGCCGAACCATAACATAAATTTGCTATTTCTCGAGTTCACATTCCATAACTGTTTTATTATACCGAAACAATCATAGGCGATTTAATTATTTTTTTTACCAGATATTCCGACATTTTAAAAAAAAAACACTGTAGAGGCATAATTACAAATGCATGCGGTTAAACAGATTGTGTGATAAGTAGGGCCTAATGCATCGTGTCCTAAAACAATTAAATTATTTTTAAAAGTATTTTCACAGACATTTCGAAGAATAAACGCTATCTTCATTCTGCTAGAATTCAAGTATGATTTTGACATCGCATGTCGAAATTTTTTGACGTCAAAGTTAAATTGCTAATAACATGACGTCACAGGCTCTAGATTCCTAGCTTGAACGCTCCACCCACTGAACACTTTGATTGGTCAAAATTACTAATAAATATTCACGAGGGAGTATTCCCAGGGAGTAGCTCTGATTTTCCAGGGAGTAGTCTTCAGTTGAGGGAAATTGTCTCTTCTCGGGGAAATAGACAGTTTTATATAGTGTAATTACAGTAGAGGTATAATGATTAACTTAAGCAAACCTACCCCATCGTTCAGAGGTTGATTTCTAGTTCTATTGATAGTATATTTATTAATTATTTTTAATAGTTTACCTAAAACATTTATACTCAGTTCATTTAAACGGAGTAAATTGAAAAAAAAATCTATCTCTAATCGTGTAAGTCTTTTAATTGTACAGAAATTACAGCCGCAGAATTGTTTATAAACATTTAAATAATATTTTATTTCATTAAAAAAGAATTTCAAAAGCGATAATGGAACGACAACTCTTGTTCATGGATGCATTTTATTTTACATGCACAGAAAACAATTTGATATTCTGATTTAAAAAGCATCGCTTCAGTATGTTTTCTAAAGGGAATTAGATAGGTATGAGAGTAAATATTATTTTTATATATACCTCATATTTCTAATTTAATTGTGAGATTAAAAATAAATTGATCTTTCTAATGACCATGTCAAATTTTCTTCACATCATGATTTAAATTGACATATTATTCATTTCTGAAAAAGTAAGCAACGCTTCATACCTCAAACTATTTTCTATTTGAATTTAATGTTATAGTTGTTGCTGAAAATCAATGTTTGGAATTTAAAAAAAAAAGTCGTGAAATGTGGAGCAGAGGGATATTGTCCCTTAATGGACTTGAAGTATTTCTCGGAAAGATGCGAATATTTTGTCATAAAAGTGTATTTTTTAGATATAGTGGGTCTTCCCTCCATTTTTTTGTAAACCAAAAAATATGTATTTTATCGCAAACTTTTAGGATTATCTTTCAAAAAACATGAGGGAAGACCCACTCACATTGAAAAATTTTTGTTAAAGTATGAAAAAAATGATCGTTTTTGTTCTTTTAAGTCTTTGTATGCTTTTTTATAGTCAAATATTTTCAGTTTTTGATCGATTTTTTGTAAATTACAGAGATCTTACATTAAGTATACTTTAATACTAGATGAGAGATGACATAAATTTGAATATAATTGAGATTCAATTTTTTCACTTCTTATCTGTCGCGCTATAGGCATTCTGCCCGCCTTATACGCCCATCTTCTTTGATAAATGTGCAGATTTGCAGTTTTCTGCTAAATATCCTTCCACCACAAGAAATAGTCCTTCAAAAATCTTGCTTCTTTTTGGATTTTTGAGCAGTTTTTTCATTGAATGTTGAATAGTATACATTGTTGAATTTAAATATGTTATAAAGATTGATTTATAATAAATATTTAATTCCATGATTATTACAGTAATAAATATCTATAAATCTATCCCATATTATATTTGCAGGTAAATTTTCTGCTGTTGTATTCAGGTTGGTGATTGTCCCATTATGTTTTTTGGCATCTTGAACAAGGTCAGAATATTTCACTGAAGAATGGAAAAATATACTGAAGGAATATTCCTATGTTTGTGGCATTGAAAATATTTGTGATAAAAATCTTTTTTCCAATGCTACATTAGAAAAATATACAAAAAACAACATTTTAATGACTTGTCCAAAGTGTAGCTGTGATGATTCATGCTCAAACACTGGAGACTGCTGTTTGGACATTGCATTCAACACGTGCGTGCAAACTTCGCACGGCTCAGAGTGGCTCGATGAAATGTACCATATGAAACATTACTGTCACCCAGGCGCAGAGGAGGAGCTAATTAGTAAATGCCAAATTACAAATTCATATGAAAATATGCTTAAGAGAAATCCAGTTACTTCAAAATCAACCAATATTACTTATAGTAATATTTACTGTGCCAGATGTAACAATGATTTTAATGTTTTACCTTGGTTCATTGATATTAAATGTGTAACCAAACTGGAAGATTTCCCCTCTAAGGATGAATTATGGAAATTTATTCTAGACGAGCATATTTCATTTCATTATTTTCCTTCAGACAAAATTAAGTCTAAGTTGGAGGTTCCCAAAAGGTGCGATGCTAATCTTGTCAATCGGTGTAATGTCACAGGTGTGTCACGTAATTATACTGCTAAGTTTCATTTCAATGTTGAAAAAGCCTGCAGCACATTATATCAGCCGAATGGAGATTTTCAGAATCCGTTTTACCTATTGTGTAACATTCGAGATGAGACCTTTCCCCCACCTATATCTGTGTGCAACGCAACGGGAAGGATGGACAATTCTGATGACAAATTACTGAATGCATGTCTAAATGAAACTGTGGATTTGTTGCGTTATCCATATAAAAACAAGCACTGTGAAGAATGTAATTTCGTGAAAACAAATGGTGAAGACGTTCAGATGGCTGTCGCTGAAATATCAGTTCATATCTACAACAGACCGGTCCAAAAATCCTCGAAATCACCACACCAGGTTTATTTATCAGAAATAACAATAAGTACAAATGATTTCACAGAAAATCCCACAATAAGCAAATTTCTATCGACAATTAAATTTGGAAAATTTCAGACTACTCATATTCCACTTAATCAGAAAGAATTCGGCTGGATTAAGCAGGAGAGATGGTGTGGTAACGCAAAAGCGTATTTCTTTCCTGATAACAGAACTCTGAGTCAAATCATAAGTGAACCTCCTTGTTCATGTATTTCTAGCTGTAGTAAAGAAGCCAGTTGTTGTAAAGCCGAGGGAAGCATATTGAAAGGAATCAAGAAGTGGGGATGTGTGCCAACCTCTCTGCCACAATTCTTAAATTCCGTAGATTCTCATCCAGCTTCGTTTTTTATGATTAGTAAATGTCATAACAAATACAAGAATGTTATCATAAGGAATCTTTGTGAATCAGATGAATATGATAATGTGCTGAGTTTTGTTCCAGTGACATATATTCAAACACTTGAAACCTACAAGAATTATTTTTGCTTCCTTTGTTTTGATTTATTTAACACAGGCAGTGATACAGAACAGATGCAGACGATTCCGTGGAAAATTAACCTTGAATGTCCAAACATCTTCAACTTTAAACACGAAGTCAAGTTTGAGTCTATGATACAGGAGGCCATGTCAAGAAACTGTTCTATAAACGTCCATCCAAATCCACGATTTTCACCACCAAATTGCGCATTTCCAGGAACAGAAAATTTGTACTGTTCACTTTGTGAACGACCTAGTAAAGCTGGTGAAAACTGTTCGCTTTACAGTCCTACGGACCCTGATTTCCGTTCAATTTTCTCGATATTAGAAGACGATCATAAATTCAGACGAAAACAACCAAAGAAGCCAGTGTTCAACCAATGAAATATTTGATAGCTACAAGGTAAGGTTCTTATTCCTATCTATAAATAGGTTATATAAAATCGTTGCTGGACACAGTTTATTTTTATTTCCTAATTCCCCTTTACTGTAAAGCAAATTTTAATATCATATGAAATATTTTTCTAGTTTAAACGTTTTTGGTGGCTTTATTTTATCTTTAAAGGTGTCGTTATCATCTTTTCAGGGAAGTTGTCGCAGTCTCCTTTGTTCCCGTGGACAACAGCTTGTGAATGGAGATTGTACCTATTTTTTCTCATCATTCACTCCCAGAATGATATACAATGTTGCGTTTACTGCCAGTTATAAAAGTAAAGTGGGTCAAAAGAACATGGACATTGATATATTAATAAACTCCATAACTTCCTTTTTCACTGATCAAATGCTCACTGATACTAATTTGATTCTTACGATCTTAGAGTACCATTTTCGCTTCAACAGGCAATGTCAAAAGATAGTTACGTTTTCTGAATCACATCCAATAATATTAATTATTATACTTCTGTTAGTCTTTTATAGTTCAGGCATATCAAAGCTATACCCGGGGTATAGTTTTTGCTATCCACCCTCGGAAAGTTTTCATGCAATTTTTGCCTCCAATTTTGATTTCCAGCGATAAATTTATTGACTGATGATATCATAATGATTTCAATAGCATTGTGACGTCATCGGGATTTCAGATTATTCTTGCAGTATTATCTTACTCCCACAAAATTCTAACCATAGAAATTATATTATACATCAGTATAATAAAACGCTTATCCACTGGTTGTGAGTGGGATAGCTCTTTTATCAAACCCTTGACAGGGATTATTCCCCTCAGGCAAGCCCTCAGGGAATAGTTTCCTGTCACGGGTTTGATAAAAGAGCGATCCCACTCACAACCAGTGGATAAGTGTATACTGTTTTCATGAAATTATACATTCGAACCCAGCCCTTCAAAGTAACAGAACAAGTAGATCAAAAGCTCATTGAATACCGACTGTACGAAGCTAGTTTAAAACAGGAACAATTGGGAACGTCTCTTTCGAATTTTATGACGACGTAAAAGGGTGGTTTTTGCCTAACTTAGAGAGTGTTTCTCCATTGCATTCATACTGCAATAGGCGCTTTCAGTCACCAACTAAAATTGGCGAGGTAACTAGTCGTGACATTACAAAGCTTCTATTTTGTCCACAGGTATCACTTTCAACAATGGAATTCTCTTTTTCTCAAATGATGAGCTTCAAATTTTTGTACCAATTTTGAATAGAACAGTCTATCACAACCAGTTCTCTATAGCTGAGGACAGTGCAGTCCGAATTTGTGCCAGTGATTACATGTCGTATAATTCTCTCCCACTTTAAATTTGCTTCAAATTTTAACAATCATTGCAACAAGTATTTCTCTTGTCTCGCTCGTTATAACCTTTACTATGTATTGCATTCTCAAAAATCTGCGTTCAATACCTGGTCAAAATTTGATGTGTTTTGTATTTTCACTCTTTTTTGCACAGTTATTTACCCTTAGTAAGAGGCCCTTCACTTTTGATGACGTGGCCTGTACAACTGTTGGTATTTTAACGTATTACTTTTGGCTATCGACATTTACTTGTGCCACCTCTTGTTGTATTCACATGTTCCGAGTGTTTGCTTGTGATGCAAAGTTTAACAATACAAATCCCTTCAATCGTACCATCCTTGCTTACATCTTCTTCTCATACTTGACTCCTCTGGTATTCATCTCTGTCACGATTGGATTTCAGGTGAGTTTTTCTGCTTCGCACTTGACTGGATTTGGAGGTAATGCATGTTTCATAGACGGTGGGAGAAACAAATTATTCATTTTTTTCATTCCAATTTCAGTCTTCTGCTTTGTTAACTTCATATTGTTCTCCGTAACTTTTTCTAAAATTCAGAGATCTCCTGAAATTGAAAATGGTCCCTCTCGAAATTATCTTTCCATTTATCCGAAGCTGTTCCTCCTCACAGGGATAACAGGGGTCTTTCAGATAATTGATGTACTTTTTGAAATATCCCCATTTTCTTACTTAGTATCTATTCTTAATGGGTTACAGGGGCTTTATGTCATGGTTTCATTTGTATTTAATGAAAGGGTCAAGCGAATGGTTCAAGAAATGGTTGCATCCGATAAATTTAGAAATAGCAAGTCAAATGTGAAGACCTCGTGTGGCACTGGTGAAACACCCGTGGAAACACCAGGTTTGGAGTCTTAGCTTTTTTTCTAACAATTATATGCATGAATATCCATGCATAAATTTAATAATTGTAAACTAATTGTCAGTGTTATAACTATTTTCATTTACTTTGTATCGTACAGAATTTAACTGTTAATCTGTTATGTCGTTGTGTGATAATATATTTCATATTTGTAATAGTTCTGTGGCTACCTGGGATCATGATAGACCCAATACTTTACAGAAAAAATGAAGTTATAAATTACTACTTAGGCTATATAATGATGCATACTCTGATAAAACTACCTAAAGATGCTGTCATTCAAAAATATAGATTCTATGTCAATATCAGTGCAAGACAACTAAATGATCCCTTAATAAAATCATGTTATCAAGAAATAAAATGTGAACAGAAAAAATACTCAAAAGTTCAGTTACACAATGCAAATTTTAAATAGCAAGCAAGGTCTCTCACCACAGAGGTATGATCAATTGTCATAATGGAGTAAGCATCCCTTGTGGAAATAACAAAAAAAGTATTCTAGCTCATTCTTTTCTTGTATTATTCTATGCATGGTGTTTAATTAATTAGTGCAGTGAAGTTTGCAAATTCCAAGTTTCTTTTAATTCACATATTTCAGTTTAAAATATAAAATTCATATCTGTCATATTAAATAATTAATATAGCACCACATTCAAACTTTGCTTTTTTGTTTTTTGTTTAATAATTGTATCCATGACATATCACAGAGTATTTATACGAGGGCTGTTCAATAAGTAATGTCCTAAATCCTCGGAAAGAATGATTTAGTCTGAATGATTTCAGCTAAACACTCTCTTTTAATAAAAAAAAAAAAACACGTCCGTAACATTTTTTATCAAATTTCTGATTGTTTTTAGAACACTTTTTTGAGCATGGCCCTTCCTATACTGGAATATGGCAGATCCTATAATTTCCTGGACTTGTTTCTTCTTTCAGAAAGAAGTTTTTTTCAACTTTGGAAAATGAAACAACTGATCAAGGGTTGAACGATCTGGCGGATATTATTAGTGTGACAAAACATTAACTTTCTGTTAATCCCCAAAACTCCTTTACTCTTCATGGCGTGTGGGTTGGACGCTGTCACGACCAAATTTAATGTAGTGGATTCCTAATTCTGGTTCCTTCCCCTCATAAACCTTTAGAATTTTTGCAAAAATTTTACTTTCTAGACTCCTCCTAAAATTGAACCACCTCCCCGAATTAGAATATGAACAACAAGACTACTAATACTTAAGAAAATGGCATATAAAACTGTTTTAGTGCTCTTGCAATTTTTTGCTGTTTTTTGTTAAGTGCATCTTATTGTAAATCTTTTTTATGGTTTAAAAATGGATTTAAGTTTCATTATCTGTTAAATTTCAGACAAACGTGGAGAACTACAATTTATGATTTAAAAAAAAATAATATATTAGATATTTTTATACGCTGTATTTTTCACCCATTTTTCAAAACATAGGGTGACCATTGAGTACTAAGCTTTTTTACTGTTAAGTGTTTCTTTAAAACAGTGTAAACTACCCCCAAAATGATGCATATCAATTTTGCTAGGTGTCTTAGAGTCAATCAAACATCATCAGTGATAATTTGTTGAATTTTGGCCAAAAGTACATTGGTTGTTGTAAGTCTTTGTCACCAAGGACGGTACCCATTTTTGATCCCCATTATCGATTTTGTTCATTGAAATCCTCCTGCTCATTTGTCTACAAACAAACATCGGTTGCTGTAAATTTAACATACATGTATTTCAATGAATATTTCTTTGGTTTTTAACAAGTTTTACAACAGCTTCAATGAAGAGTTTAAAATTGACTATAGTTTACTTATTCTTTACTAATCATTTATAACGCAGTGTTTCGAATAGCCCTTGTTTCCCGGCTTCTCATAATGAAACTATGTGATGAAAAGTGGTCACACAAACTGTAATCAATTCATTAAAGATTCTACCATGAGAGAAAGTTAAGATTAATGTCATATATGTCACAGCCTAGTCTAGGTATTGAAGTTGTAGTAATTAACAAAAACACGGCTGCTGGGTTCGATATTATTTAATATATTATACGTAATCAGAAAAAGGGTGATCTGCAGTATAATAAAACATGTATTTAATATTTCTCACCTCACACACACTTTTACACGGATTTATTTAATCTTAGGAATTTAGATAATTTAGAAATTCACTTCAGTTAAATAAAATGATCAAATAGATAATGAATAATTATAGACAAAGAAATAATTTAACAATTATTTCTTACCGTAATCCTAGACTGAATTTGTCACAACATCATAAGATAAGTTGTGTTGGGGAGAGAGAGCGTCCTCTCTCCCCAAAGTCTAAGGTTGGAGTGCTCAAGAAGTTAGTATTGGCGCGAATGCGCAGGAGATAGAGAAAAACCAGTTTAACCACTCACACACTCGGATACTCTCACTGACCTCTCACCCGTATAAATGAGTGAATGAATGAGGCAGTGAATGAACGTAGTAAATTCCGTAGTGACGACGGAATTCACTTGTAACTATAAAATTATGATGCCTTATAATAAGATATGAAAATGATATGAATGATAATTAGTAATTATATTAATTAATTAATTATAATTCACCCTGTGACATATATGATTTCTATGTTGTATGTGATAGAGCTCAGGGCATTATTTATTGAACAATCCTCGTATTTGCAGCAGAATATTTACATCCACTGAATATTTTCTCCTTCATTTCTTTAGAAAATCCATTGCGTTAATCACTGCATGAACTACAGTAGGCATGTCGCCTGTACAGATTTCTTGATCAGTGGCTGTTCCATCAATGGAACGTATGAAGACGTTCGCATCATTAATACAATAATTAATCTTTTTAATCCTACTTTAAACGATTATTTAAACAGATATAGATATAAACAATAAAATGTCTTTCTTTGTTTGTTATTACTGGAATTAACGGTCGCAGCTATTGCAGAAAAAAATTACGTAACCCGCGTAAGCGGGTTATGTATTTTTTCTGCAACAGCTGCTTCCTTTAATTCCAGTAATAACAAACAAAGAAAGCATTTTATTGTTTAATTAAAAACATTAATATGTATTTTTAATTATGTTTTTTGATTGTTTATAAAATATTTTAGTAAAAACATTTGGTATTTTGCGTTCAACCTGGAAGAGAAGGAGGTTGAGGATTACCTAGCTATGGCTGTATATTGTAGGATATAAAAATAAATAGCATCCTGTATAAGTTTTACAATAGTTTGATTTTAATATTTCAAAGAAAATTTTGTTATTTTCTTCTGGCAATTATTGAAAATAATTAAGGCTTAGCATTTTTCTTAACTTTATTTGCCATATTCAACATGCAAACTCATTATATCACCGTTCTTTAATCAGATTGGTATTTATTTTTCAGTACTTGTGTCTTTGTATTCAAATGTTGATACTGGTTTATGCGTGTCAAGTGAAAAGTTTTTATATACATCACCATTTTAATACAAGGGAGCATCAAAAGATAGCCAAGAGCACTATGAAGTGTTCACTACTTAAAATGTTGGAAATATTTCTCTCTCCTCTTATTTGATGCTGAAAATTACATATTGAGCATGTTCTTTGCTATATTTAAAATAAACTTTTTAAAAAAAAAAACTTACACAAGTATTGTATAAATTTTTTGCTTACTTAATGAACAGTCAAATTTCTTTGACTTGAACTCGATCGGACCATGAAAATATTTTTAAAACCTATATCCATTGTATTTAAGATATTGGTGTTCGAGATACCGAAGTTCAGTTGTACCTTGTATATTATGTAAATTGATATACAATTAAACCTTGTTATCTCAAATTCAATGAAACATAGGAAAATCAAAATTTCAGAAATTGAAAGGTTCGAAGAATTAAGTATCGAGACTAAGATAAAATAAGAAACATGTGCAGAGAATCGTTGAAATATCCAACACAATGCAATGCTTAATGTTAAAAAAAAAATATAGCTTTAATACTTGACTTTCTCAATAGCTGAAGCTAAATCGCCGCTTAATAAAAGAATTATATAATTAAGGGAGAGTGAATTTACAACACAACGTCTTTACATCGGATCTGCCGTGGCACATATTTTTATTAATTAATTGATGCATGCTTGTATGTGCAGGGGAATATGTTTAAACGTGCTTACAGGTTATTTATAACATGTTTAAATACCTTAATTTCAACATTCTTTACCAGAAGATCGATTTAGTAGTAGGTATTTTTAAATGCGAGTCGGAACTTCCCTTCGTGGAAATTTTCATCTACTTTTGGTTTAAATTTCCATCAACTTTGCCTACCAAGAGGAAGACTGACAAGGTAAATTGGAAGTATTTGTTATACGATCATATGTTTGTTGTTTTCTTTTTAAATTTTGATAACGAAAGTACATTTTTAAAATGTTAAATTAACATACACGTATCATATTTCTTTTTTATCTAGAAATAACGAGAGTCAAAAAAGTCAGAAATAAACAGATTTTGTGATATAAAGTTTTAAACGTATTTCTTTTTACCTCTTATTTATCTGAAATGTCTGTTGAATAACACATTATTAGCTGCTAAAACTAAATAATATCAGTAACTACATTGTAGCATATGAAAGTTTTGGAGATCGAATATAGAAGGAAGGAATGCAATTTGTCAAATAGTTTGTTTATTTCAAAATTTTTCTAGTGGAATAATAAAATGGCGCGAAGGATAACCAGATCAGCATCGTCCGGAAATCTGCTAGAAGCAGACGACGGAACCTCGAAAGCGCCACCTCTTGACGAGGATGATGACCTGAAGAGTAGTTTTCTCCCTGGCTTACTAGGGAGAAGGAAGTGAGTATTCAAATATGTGATAAGGTGTGATAACATAACCTTGTATTTTTTAGATTTTCTATCTCATCTTTATGCTCTGTTGTAAAATATTCGAACCCTTCTCCCCTCCTACCGCACCCCCTCTGAAAAAAAGAACGCTTGAAATATTTTACTTGAATTTCTGAAATTCAAGTAAAATATGAAATAAATTTGTTTAGAGGAAAACATTTGTGAAATAGAATGCCCTTAACACCAAGAATTAAATGATTATGAAGGATCATATGAAAAAAAAAAAGTGTACATTGTTACGTTTGTGAATTTTCAGATGAGCGGATATCTCGTTTATATTACAGGAAAAGACTTCCATCTGAAAAGCCAAAGGATTGCCAAGCAAGGATTGGGTGTGTAAAGGTCACTTTGAAAAAAGGGTTAGTTTACGAAGAGGAAGTTGACGCAATTGTCAACAGTACTTCACAAACATTAACACTGGACGCAGGAAATGCCTCGCGAGCAATGTTACAAAAAGCTGGACGCTCTATTCAACAGGAATGCACGCGAAAATATCCGGACGGAATCAAGTTTGGAGAACTGGCAGAAACTGGAGGCGGAGAGTTGTACTGTGGATATATATTCCATGGATGTCTGAAGTACTGGAGAGCAGAAGAAAGCAACTCAGTGGAACAAGTAGGTGTATACCTTAAAATACCAGAATATGGAATCTTAAAATGTCCTTTGCATCAAACGATAAAGATTGCTTTTTCTCCAGACTCTTACAGATCTTGTAACCAAGTGTCTTGAGAGGGGAGATCAATTGCAGATTAATTCGATCGCCATTCCTGCACTGGGCACAGGTTTTCTACAGTTTCCTGCTAAAGTCGTTGTTTGTCGTCTGCTTCAATGTGTAAAAGACTTTGAAATGAGACATAAATCAACGACTGTTAACGATATACGCTTCGTTATATTCCCTAAGGATACCAAAACGTTTGAAGACTTCGAAAATGAATTCAATCGTTATTCGTATACTATATACCAAAAGCCAACTTCGCAAGGTAATTGTTTTGCACAAGATTCCACCTTATCTAAAATCTTGAATGTTCATATCTTTGTTTAAATGTTTTTTTTTTTTCATCGTAAGAAAAGGAAAATCTCGATTTTTATGTAAAAATCTTCACAGGAGTTTTACCTTCCAAACCAAAAGATATTGAATGTACTCTTGATAATCTGACGGTGAAGCTTGTCTCTGGATGTCTAGTGGAACAAAAGGTATTTTATTTCAATTTATTTTAGATGACTAAAAATACCTCCTTTTGTTTGTTTTACTCCGAATAAGATGATTGGCCTTGTTCTCTATTTTCTAGGTTGATGTCATTGTTGAGGCCCTACCTCCATATGGAAAGCCTGGGTCCACCAGATCGTCTAAAGCCATCGTTAAGGCTGGTGGTTCCGGTATAGAAAGGGAATTCACCAAAGCGTTCCCGGTGGGGATAGACGTAGGTGATGTCGAATCCATCGGAGGTCATAATATTCAAAACATTAAAAAGGTGTACTTCGGGGCCCTGCCAAGGTATACTGTTAAGGAAGGGGATCAAAACCAGCAGGTAAGGCACTGTTTGGATTCCTTCATTTTGACTCTGCTCTTTTCATTTAACTTTCAGTCAGTTCCTCCTCTTTTCTGAATCCCTAAATAGCCTGGGTGTGACAATCTTCAATATTGAATATTATAAAACCTTTCTCATATTTACAGGCACTGGTATTAATGGTTCAACTTTCTTTGATGAAGCTACAAGAAGATGGTTATAAAACCATTGCAGTTCCAACACTTGGTGTTGGAGACTTTAAATTTCCTCCGAGGATATCGGCAATGAAAATCTTTTCTTCTATCAAAGAATACAACACAGCCAACAGGGACTCAAAAATAGATATAGTTTATGTAGTAGTAGACGTAAGAGATTCAGAGTTTCTAAATATATGGAAGGTATGTTGACAAAACCTGTAGGATTTTAGACTTAAAATTTTTAAGGATTTATCTTTTTCTTACGTTCTATTGCACCGCATATTTAATTGTTACGTATGGAATAACGATACAGTAGTATTCTAGAAACATGATTTATTAAATATCACCCATTTCTGTTTTACAGGAATTTGGCAGAGAAATAATAAAGATAGCACCTCCGAAGATGAAAAATAAGGCTCCAATAATAATAGAACCAAAACCCAAACCTCCACCTGTTCGGGGGTCACGTGACTGGTTCTCCATGATGTACGAGGAGGAGCTTTGTGTTCCGTCCTACTGGACTGATTTTAAAGGGGGAGAAAAGATCAAGGTCTGTAAACGACGGAACAGACGACATCCGTACAGCCTTGTCAACGTCGACCAGAATACAAAGGATCTGGTCGTTAACATCGTAGAAAAGACTTGGGAATCTCACAATGTAGGAAAAGGTGCCGATGCAAAGGGATTGGATATGCTTTTCTATAACAATATTCGAATTACTAAAGTAGAACGTGTGGAGAATCTAGATTTATATGAGAGTTATGTTCAGGAAAGACAAAGGTTTTTTGACAAAGCAAGAGCCAGAGGCGGTCCATTTCCTTTAGGAACTCTTCCAAAATCATCCGGCGAAATCAAAACTACCTCTATTCTGAAGTCAAACAAAACCAGCACTTCTTTTCTTTCAGACATTTATCCAGAAATTAATGAACATTACGTTTTTCACGGGACATTAGCAGAAACTTTAGATTCTGTTCTGACACAAGGATTAGATTGTAGAATGTCTAGAGGCACCGCTATGTTTGGACAGGGGGCATACGGTGCCGAGAGTTCAACAAAAGCTGATCAATACGTAGGTATGTACGTGTAACCCATTACGTTTCTTTCTTCTCTATCGTTCGTCTTATTCTCATTCCACATCCTGAATATGATTATTTTCTTATTTTACCTTTTCTGCGTGTATTTTATTTATCTTTTGTGGTATGCTACTTCTCTTATTTACATAATGAACATTGTTTGAAACACCACTCTTTAATTAAGAAGTTTGGTATTCTTATGCAGACAAGAAAGAAAACAGAAAGAAAATTCCTCATCAGATGCTGCTAGTTCGGATGTGTTTGGGAGACGTATGTCTGTATGATTTCCCTGTAGCTCACAGACGAGCGCCGTGTAAAAAGTGTAGAAAGGACAACTGCACTACACACAAACCTGAAAGACTTCTATGATTCTGTTGTTGGGGATGGGAAGTGGTTATTCCGGGAATTCATTGTGTATGACAAGCGTCAGACATACCCTGAATATCTCATCACCTACGAACGTGTATAAAACTTCACCATACTCTTTTTTCAATCCTGAATGTGTTGACAAGAAATTGAAAATTACAACTGAGTCTGTTCATTTGAATGAAGCAAAATTTATTTAAAAATCTACATAAAAATAAATTACTCGAAATGAAAAAAAAAACTACAGAGTATTCTGCTTTTCATATTTGGGTTTTTATATGACTAAGGATGAGGCCATCTTTAAAAATGGTTTGCCCTCTCCCGACAGACTGGCTAAAAGTGACCCAACTAAAAACTTTGTTCAAACCTTCAAGAACACGATATTTTTTCTGCTTAAGCCAACAGATTCCCCCCTACCTACCGACACAATTTTGGTGAGTTGGGAGCGAGCATTCAAACGCTTTTTATAGATGGCCTGACGAAGGCCAAATAAGAAATAAACCACCTGAGAGAAACATGAGACAGACCCTGTGGTGTCTATATGTCAAGCTGACTTGCATATATCTAACTGACATAATATGTCATATTATGAATGGGAGTATCTATTGCAGTGGAGGCCATCTTTAAAAAAATGTTTGCCTGCCCACTCCCAACTCAAGGTAAAAAAAAAAGGATCGATAGGTAGTTGGGTAAATCTGTTTCCAGAAAATTTTGAAATATTTGTTGACGGGATGAAATAACTGAGAGAACAAACGCAAAAAATATTGTGGTTTGGAAGGTTTAAAAAGTTTTGAGTCTGGTCATTCTTACTTGGTCGGTAGGGAGAGGACCAACAACCAATTTGTTGGAGATGGTACGATATAAATAAAGGTGTCAAGAGTAAGATCAATTCTTAAAACCGAGGCAGTCTACTGACAAATGAACTGATGATGCAAGGCTTTCATGACATATTTATTTATGTTCTTTTAGACCCCATTTTAGAAACTTTTACTCTTATAGAAATGTTGCCATAAGATCGTGAAGGGTCGCAAATTTCACTTCAGAGTTATGAGCGCTTTGCGAAAGAACAGTTGCTGCCTATTATTTTTTTTATTGACTTAGGTCAGTTTCGACTGGGGTTTGAAACCACGACCTTTTCCCCGTCATGAAGCAAGCTCTTCAAAACCCCCTGTAAAGTCAATAATGCGTAAATTATATGAATGTTATGATGACCTTGTTAACAAATTGTCCTATCATTGGGTAGTATTCTCAACTACATAGAAAAGCTTACTTAGAAGGTTCTGTGTACCTGATCAGTACGTACGACTCAGGACGGGTGTACAGGGGACGCGTCTTCTTCCTGTACCGGTTTGTATAGTTTGCAATTTTTTCGATCTATCACGTTTCGTTCTCTTTTACCCTTTTTCATTACATAGCGTAACAGTGTTTGAACAAGGAAATTGTCATGATTTTTGAATAAAATCAATATGAACGTAATGTATGATGCTTATTCTCTGTTAAAATATTTAAAGTACAAAGAAGCCGTATATTAGACCAAATTGTGGTGAGCGGTGAGCGAATTGCAAAAATACAATGTTGACATACTAAGTGTCTTAAAAGATTTTTTCTTTTCCATTAGAGGATTGTTTTCGCTTAATATAAAAATGTCATTCCCATGTGTATTCTTATTTTTGAAGATTACATTCAATAAATTCAAAACTGCCTGAATTATATCTCGCTTACAAATACCTAATGACCATCTCGTCAAAATGGTAGAATCCTTAAAATTCTAATATATAGTAATTTATTGTACGTATTTGGTTGACATGTCATAGGCTATATATAGAGAATATTACATACTAAAATCCATATCATATGTCATATTTAGCCCGAAATGGGCCCCATATCAGCCCAAGTTCCGAAGGCCCGAGGGCTGATATGGGGCCCGAGGGCTGATGTGACATATGATATGGATTTTAGTATGTAATATTCTATTTATCATATATTTAAAACACTTAATGTGCAAGTTCACACATGGTCATTGATGAATGTTTCTTGCGTGTTTGTGACATTTCTCTCCAAAATCTAATAAAGCCTATTTTAGGTAACTGAAAAAAATTAAGACTATAAATGTCATTAAAGAAAGATTTATCATGAGTATTAAAATAAAATCAAGTAAATTGACTTTTAAACGTTATACAAACTTTACTTCCGGTTTGATATGGATTTTCGGCCGCCGGTCCGATACGTGATATGGATTTTCGGACCGGGGGGTTTGGACGTCACCCGTATCACACCGTGCAGAATCGGTGTATTTACTACTAAATATATGATAAACATGTATATATAATTTCAGTTATATTATTTTTGTATTCT
>NW_026921476.1:0-18454 GCF_032062105.1 Saccostrea cuccullata | reverse complement strand
AAACGGATCATCAGGAAATAAAACATGTACACCCCTGGAGGTGGAAACACCAGATGTTGGATTTGGTCTCTTTAAAGAATTATTGTCCCTATTGACCATTTACACCCGCCCTTGGCCCCGGTTGTTAATGAAGGATATGGAGATTACGAACAGTATTCAAGATCAAAGTCCATAGAACAATACAAAGTAGAAGCAGAGCAAACACGTACGGACCTCTAAAACATCAAAGGTGGGATCAAGTGCCACGGAGGAGTGAGCATCCCCTGCTGACCGGTCACACCCGCCGTGTACTCCTTGTCGGGAAATAACGGGAAAATCCGTCATCAATTTAGTGTATAAATAATGGACTAACAATAACTATGAAAAACGCCGGTCAGCATTTGACTCAATGATAAATTGTATTTGCTGACAAGGTCATTGTATCGACCATAGAACTTAAAAAAATGATGACTTTAAATGAGACTGCTGATATTCTTATTTCATCAACTTGTTTGTCAATAATCCACCTCGTTTTAGAAATTGTTCATACGTAGAGCATGCTCTTGCGTATCGAATCAACTGAGATATATAAACGCCGTATGCAGGTGATGAAGGTAACTATATTGCTGCAAAAGTACGGGAAGTTGATGATAGAAAAGTTAAAATCTTCACGTTAATCATAGAGCTTGGTTGTTAGATTACCGTTAATGTCTTTTTCAAGTAAATATTCAAGTATGAAACAGATGTGTCAGATTCTGTGGTATTTTTTTTTCTCAAGCTCACCAGGATGTATCGTATCGACATAAGAATGGAAATTACCATTGTTAATTGACAATACGTCGTCGATATATCTAAATATCGAGTTGAAGGCCACACGCAAGTGTTTTTTTTCTTTTAACGCATAAGATTTTGCACAAATTCTGCTTCATATGAATACAAAAATAGGTCTGCTAATAACGGAGCGCAATTGATTCCGATGGAAATTCCAGTAGATTGTTAGAATACCTGGTCTCCAAAACCGACATAGATATTGTCGATCATAAACTCAAGCAACTTTTTTATGTCAAATTCAGAGTACTTGTGTGTGCAATCAGAATGTGTTTTAACAAAATAATTTTGCAAATGACCAATGACCAAGTAAGTGAATTTACGGGTTACATTTTTTATTGAAAAAGCAGCTGTCAATGACATCAAAAAGACTGGACTTAAATTTATCGTGGGGAATGGTTGTGTATAAAGTTGAAAAGTCGTAAGTTTTATAGCTGTTGATTTTGGTAAAATATTGCGATTTCAAATTGTCCATAAGTTCTTTGGAATTTTTGAGTATAATAATGATTGTTTTTATATCCTCATCTCATTCACATTCCTTCTTGAATATATTGTTGCACAGTACTCTTGATTTTTTTTCTTCACTACTGTCAGTATCTTGGTAAGGAGTAAAGAAAGAGGCTTAGTTGAACATTTACTGGAACCCACTATGTATCTTTGTTTTTAAGGATTCTTATGAAGTTTCGGGATCCAATATATATACATTGTATGGTAGTTCAAAGTCATTTTGGGTGTTCGGGATATTAAAAATATTCAAAACTGACATATGATTTTGAAGAATTTTTTTTCCTTAGAAAGGGAAGTATGAGTATAAGAAGGATTACCACTTGTTGAATTAAATCCAAGATCTTCTAAAATAAAATTTATATAATAAGCCTTACAAACGAAGACAATGTTGTTACCTGCTTTGTCAGCAGGGACCAGTACGTACTAAGGTCTTCATTATGAACTATATTTACTTCACCTGTAATAACATGTTTAGCAGGACTATAGTTATAGGATGAAGAAGAACATGAACACGATGGAGGATTATGTTTCAGGTACTCAATATCCAGGCTATGTAGAGTTTTCTTGTAATTAAAAACAGTTTAGGAGCAATTGTCGATGTAGATTTGTAAGAAATAAAAAGTGTGGTCTTTAACTTGAAATATGGTGGAATACAAGACTGGGCCCTTTTGTGATTAAGAATATTACTTATAACTAGAGCAAAGCTCATTGCACAGCAACGAGTAGGTATTCCGTCCAGTTTCGACCGGAAGTGACGTCAACAAGAGAAAGCAATGAGTTAAGACGCCTCCAAGGACTTTAAAATTTGAAAGTTTTCAATTTTGCGCCAAAACCTGCAAAATAAGCTTTTTTGGCTACTTCCGGTTTGACCAGAAGTTATATCAAGGGATGGAAAATCTGGTTGGACGCTTATAGTGCCATTAATTGACCAATAACATGTCAAAAAACGCAAAAATTTGCATTTTCTGATTACTTCCGTTTTCATCACCGGAAGTGACGTCATTTCACGAATTTAAACAATTAAGGCATCATACCGGCTGACATCAAAGTCACAACTACAAAAAAACTTTGAAAAAAACTCAAATAAAACTTTTTTATTCTATTTCTTTCGACTCAAGAGAGACAGTTTTATTTTTCGACTACTTCCGGTTTACACCGGAAGTTGTTCCAATGGATGCATTTTGCTGACGATTGTTAATGTGAACATAAGTTTTATTTGCCTTTATTCAAAACGGTTAAAATTTTCCAAAAGTCTTGAAATTGAAAATCACTTCCTGTGTCGACCGGAAGTGACGGATGCAAAATCAGAAGACGCCATGCGTAACTCAAAGAGGTGTTTTATCATCCCCAAAAATATCGTGATTCAATCTTGAGTGGTTAACAAGATGTTTGGACAAAATGGCAATTCAAAAAAAAAGAAAATCGGACAAAAAATGTGACCGGAAGTGATTTTTCAAAAAATAAAAAAAAAATGGTCTGGAGATATTACAACAATGCATCATTCCTGTAAAAATCTTTGAAATCGGTTCTGTGGTTTCCGAGAAATCACGTGTACTATGAAAAGGGAATAATAATAATAATAGGAAACATAAGAAAAATAGTAAGGTCTTCCGAAGGAAGTCGAAAGACCTTAATAACCGCGTCTATTCTTTCATTAGGGAAAACTTTATATAATGCTACATTTATGGGAGACGTTGACGATAGTAAAATTAAAGCTATCACGGTTTTATAAAATTCATTTTATAGTTTGCCATTAATGTCTTTCTTTAACAAAATATCAAACTCTGAAACTGATGCGTAGGACTCTTTTGGTTTCTTTGAGTTTGAAGGAATATATCAAACAACATAGGAATGGAATTTTTGCAGTAATATACCTTCATCAGCTGCATACGGCGTTTATATATCTCAGTTGATTCGATACACGAGACCATGCTCTACGTATGAACAATTATTAAAACAAGGTAAGTTATTGACAAAAAATTGCTGAGTCAAGAATAACAGCAGTCTCGTTTCAAGTCATCATTTTTTTAAGTTCTATTGTCGATACAATGTCCTTGTTCAGAACATACAATTTATCATTAAATCAAATGCTGACTAACGTTTTTCATACTGATTGTTAGGCCATTATATACACACTGAATTTTCGAGGGTTTTTTTTCGTTAGTTCTCGATCATAACATGGAGCAGGTAAGCAGGAGATACTCACTCCTCCATGGCACCTGATCCCACCTCTGATATTTTGGAGGTCCTCGTTTGCTCGGCTTCAATTTTGCATTGTTTAATGGTCTTTATACCCGCACTTTCTAAAGAAAGTTCGGGTATATTGTTGTTACTCATGTCCGTCCGTCCGTCCGTCCGTCTGTCACACTTTTCTTCCCTGAACTCCTCCTACATTTTACACAGTAGCTTAATAATCTTTTAAGAGATGGTTGGTGGTGTCATGTATATGTGCAGTAAGGTTTCGGAATTTTGATTTTGCCCCGGGGGATCAAATGGGGGTCGAAAAATGACGTTTTTTGTGCAAAAAGTCCCGTCTTCCCTGAACTCCTTCTACATTTTACTCAGCAGCCAAACCACCTTTTGGGGGATGATTGGTGGTGTCATGTAGATGTGCAGTAAGGTTTCGGAATTTTGATTTTGCCCCGGGGGATCAAATGGGGGTCGAAAAATTACGTTTTTTATGCAAAAAGCCCCATCTTCCCTGAACTCCTCTTACATTTTACTTAGCAGCCTAATCATCTTTTGTGGGATGATTAGTGGTGTCATATAGATGTGCAGTAAGGTTTCGGAATTTTGATTTTGCCCCGGGGGGTCAAATGGGGGTCGAAAAATGACGTTTTTTTATGCAAAAAGCCCCATCTTCCCTGAACTCCTCTTACATTTTACTTAGCAGCCTAATCATCTTTTGTGGGATGATTAGTGGTGTCATGTAGATGTGCAGTAAGGTTTCGGAATTTTGATTTTGCCCCGGGGGGTCAAATGGGGGTTGAAAAATGACGTTTTTTGTGCAGAAAGTCCCGTCTTCCCTGAACTCCTTCTACATTTTACTCAGCAGCCAAATCACCTTTTGGGGGATGGTTGGTGGTGTCATGTAGATGTGCAGTAAGGTTTCGAATTTTAATTTTGCCCCGGGGGGTCAATTGGGTTTCGAAAAATGACGTTTTTTATGTAAAAAGCCCCATCTTCCCTGAACTCCTCTTACATTTTACTTAGCAGCCTAATCATCTTTTGTGGGATGATTAGTGGTGACATGTAGATGTGCAGTAAGGTTTCGGAATTTTGATTTTGCCCCGGGGGGTCAAATGGGGGTCGAAAAATGACGTTTTTTGTGCAAAAAGTCCCGTCTTCCCTGAACTCCTTCTACATTTTACTCAGCAGCCAAATCACCTTTTGGGGGATGGTTGGTGGTGTCATGTAGATGTGCAGTAAGGTTTCGAATTTTAATTTTGCCCCGGGGGGTCAAATGGGGGTCGAAAAATGACGTTTTTTATGTAAAAAGCCCCATCTTCCCTGAACTCCTCTTACATTTTACTTAGCAGCCTAATCATCTTTTGTGGGATGATTAGTGGTGTCATGTAGATGTGCAGTAAGGTTTCGGAATTTTGATTTTTCCCCGGGGGGTCAAATGGGGGTCGAAAAATGACGTTTTTTGTGCAAAAAGTCCCGTCTTCCCTGAACTCCTTCTACATTTTACTCAGCAGCCTAATCACCTTTTGGGGGATGGTTGGTGGTGTCAGGTAGATGTGCAGTAAGGTTTCGAATTTTAATTTTGCCCCGGGGGTCAAATGGGGGTCGAAAAATGACGTTTTTTAATACAAAAAGCCCTGTTTTCCCTGAACTTCTCTTACATTTTACTTAGCAGCCTAATCATCTTTTGGGGGATGATTAGTGGTGTCATGTAGATGTGCAGTAAGGTTTCGGAATTTTGATTTTGCCCCAGGGGGTCAAATGGGGGTCGAAAAATAAAATTTTTTTATACAAAAAGCCCTGTTTTCCCTGAACTTCTCTTACATTTTACTCAGCAGCCTAATCATCTTTTAGGAGATGGTTGGTGGGGTCATGTAGATGTGCAGTAAGGTTTCGGAATTTTGATTTTGCCCCGGGGGGGGAGATCAAATGGGGGTCGAAAAATAACGTTTTTCATACAAAGAGCCCTGTTTTCCCTGAACTCCTCTTACATTTTACTCAGCAGCCTAATCATCTTTTGGGAGATGGTTGGTGGGGTCATGTAGATGTGCAGTAAGGTTTTGGAATTTAGATTTTGCCCCGGGGGGTCAAATGTGGGTTGAAAAATGACGTTTTTTGTGCAAAAAGCCCTGTCTTCCTTGAAGTCTTCCTTAATCTTACTCAGAAGTCTAATCATCTTTTAGGAGAGTTAAATATTTTGAAAATTATGTAAAACATCAACGTCAAGGGGTAACAAGATGTGTTTGTGAAACACTATGCGCCCGGCGTCAACAAAGTTCGAAAAAGCTATTTTTAGCATATAGGTCACAGTCAAGGTCACAAGGTCATTGACCTTGGTGTTGTTTGTAAGAACTTAATTAGTGGGGTATGCATACTAAATATGAAGTCCCTATCTCCTATGGTTCAAAAGTTATGGCAAAAAGTAGAAAAAGCTATTTTTAGTATAAAGGTCACAGTTAAGGTCACATGGTCATTGACCTTGGTGTTATTTGAAAGAACTTTATTAGTGGAGTATGCATACTAAATATGAAGTACCTATCTCTTATGGTTCAAAAGTTATGGCAAAAAGTGGAAAAAGCTATTTTTAGCATATAGGTCACAGTCAAGGTCACAAGGTCATTGGCCTTGATGTCATTTGAAGGAACTTTATTAGTGCAGTATGCATACCAAATATGAAGTCCCTATCTCCTATGGTTCAAAGGTTATGGCAAAAAGTGGAAAAAGCTATTTTTAGTGTAAAGGTCACAGTCAAGGTCACATGGTCATAGACCTTGGTGTTGTTTGAAAGAACCTTTTTAGTGGAGTATGCATACCAAATATGAAGTCCCTATCTCCTATGGTTCAAAAGTTATAACAAACAGTTGAAAAACCTATTTTTAGCATATAGGTCACAGTCAAGGTCACGAGGTCATTGACCCTGATGTCATTTGAAAGAACTTTATTAGAGGAGTATGCATACCAAATATGAAGTCTCTATCTCTTACGGTTCAAAAGTTTTGGCCAAGGTTAAAGTTGACAACAGACAAACACACAAACAGATAAACAGACAAACAGACAAACAGACAGGACAAAAACAATATGCGCCCCGAAAAAATTCGGGCGCATAAAAAAACATCACATGCTGGGAAACACCTTGAATTCTTATGAGTAATTTATGTACATGTCAAATGTGAGAGTCATATCTCATCTCAATCAAAAGTTATAAGCAAATGCAACATTTTTGAAAAGTAGGTTAGGCTTGATCGCTTCAAGGTCAAGGTCACAGTGTAAAAGTCATGATTTATTTGGAAAGGTCTTATCACAGGTAATAATATACATGCATTATGATATGAATGCCCTAACTTTTCTCTTTCAAAATGATGAATTTATAACAATTTAATTTTTTTGCAAGTTGGTCAAACTTCTAGGTCACATGTTAAAAAAAAAAAAAACCATGCCATTCTCACAGGTAAATATACTAATACATAAGTTTAAATGTCTCTTCTCATTCAGTAGATATGACCGTGATAACCAAGGTTAAATTTATTGAGACAGATGGACTGAGTCTGACATACAAATGTACATATTTCTATATGAATTGGGTAAAATTGGCCCAGTGGTTCTAGAGAAGTTAAAAATGTAAAAAGTTTTCAGACAAACAGATGGACAACACGTCATGACAGACATTATATGCTAAGGAAACCAAAAAAGCTCAAATGAGTGTTTTGAAAGGGTTACAATATGGTTGGAGTATTTGAAAAGCTGCTTTTTTTTCCTGCAGAGATATGCATGACTAACATATTCATGTTTTATATTTTCTTTAGTGATTTGTTTGTTTGTTGTGAATACATCTTCCCTCATATGGAGACACCACCAAATAATAATGAAGATAAGATGTGTTTGTGAAACACTGATGTCCCAGTATGGAAGCCTATGGCGAAGGTTGAAGTTTCTCAAATATATGTCAAAATCAAAGGTCAAGGTCAAAGGGTTCAAATTGTTAGTATCAGAAGAAAGTCTTGTCACAAGGAATGCACATGTGAAATAAAGAAATCCCTAGTAATTCCTGTTCAAAAGTTAATTGCCAAGGTTAATTTTTTTGTTTAAGTGGTTCAAACTCTAGGGTCAAGGTCAAACATATTTATACCTGTTGACAGTTCACAATGAATACAATTATGTCATGATAAGTATGAAAGCCCTAGCACCTACTGATCAAAATTTAGGCAGAGTTTAAAGTTTGGTATTTTTCTTGTAAAAATGTGTATCCCATGTCAAGCGATCAGAGGTAAAAATTAATGGTACCCAAATAAAAGGTCTTATTAAATTGTCACAAGAAATAAACCTATAAAATGTGGAAGCTATTTGTATAGCCCATCCCACTTAAAACTTATGGGCAAGCTAGCTAGGATTTAATTTCTGCAGACTTATAGACAGACATACTATAAACACAAGAAACAAAATATGTATAATAATTATTCAAATGGAAAAAAATATATTATTTAACTGGAATCACAAAATACATTGTTATTTCAGGGACAGGAAGTGGGTAGGAAGATTGGAATCCCCCCCCCATCCCCCCCCATCTGGCATTTGCTTTATTTAAACAAGACTATATACTGTAGCAAGTAAAAAATGACTCTTGACATCCTCTCCCTATAAACTTAGAAAACATTGACCTCACTATCATTGTTTTTTTATTTGTTTATTTGTTTTCATTTTTTTTCTCCTGCTTGTCACGAAATTCTGGGCTGGAATTTTTTGACTGAGATGTGAACCCCCCTCCCTACTCCCGAAAAAAATTCTGGATCCGCACCAGTATTGGCAGTAACTGAATGTCACATCGACAACGGGAGATAACTTCACAATATGAAATTCGTCTAGTGTGGCATGCGATGATCTTTCACCCTTTTTAAACTTTAACCTAATCGTTTGGGTGTATTTTACCCCCCACTATACTAAAACTTCTACTTACCGACTCCCTGTGTCTCGTCAACTTCATGAAATATAGGCCTAAATCCAATTATAACACAAAATGAATTAATCCAATGCACACCAGACTGCAGCCATGTGCCATTTTGGCGAACCTTCGTCGATTCCATCACCTTATCAGATGAAGTGGGTATCGGCCGAGGTGTGCCAAATGGTGTTTAATCTATAAATATGATAATGGGTGACGCAACGTGATGTGATGTAGAAATTTACATGTTCACATGTATAGTACAAGAACAAATTTTAAATTAATTCATAACAAACGATATTAAATTTTAACAAACCTTTTCCATCTAGCCTATTCCCAAAAGTATGTGCTGTGTGATTGTGGTGTCGGGGGGGGGGGGGGGGGGGGGGTAGTAAATTTAAAAAGGTCCTATTATGAGCAAAACATATATCAAAATCTAATTTCAGACGCGGATCCAGAAATTTTTTCCGGGGGGGGGGGGGGGGGGGGGTCCACCTCAGTCAAAAAAAATCCTATCCCAGAAATTGATAATCAAAAAAAAAAAACGTAAAGTAAATCTCACCCAAACGTCAAAAACCTATATCGTGGGGGGTGGGGTGGGGGTAGTGGTGACTTCTATTGCCGCAAATTTTTAACTTTTCATACCTATTTTACACATATTCGTGTTTACCAGGGGGGGGGGGGGATCTGCATTTTCCAAGGGGGGTCCATTGTAACTTTTTCCTTGTTTTAGTATATACATTTTTTAACTTGTAAATTCCAGGGGGGGGGGGTCCTGACCCCCCCCCCCCCCCCCCGACAGATCCGTGCATGAATTTACATCATTAATAAAATTCAGACTGGTATATAATGAATTAAGCATGTATAAAATAAATATAAGAGGTTCTGAGTTATAGGTCACTGGGTCTGAGAATTTCATACTCAATTTGATGAATACATGTAAATTATAGAATTATTTTGACTATTTCTGTGGAAAGCCGCCCAATATGTAGGAGCGTGTATTTAGAGGCAAACACCTTAGTGCGTGTATTACTGTCTCATGACAGCATCTAGTTTGATCTTGAATATTTTTTTTTTGGTTATCTCCATACATTTCATCAAAAGGATTAGAAAAAAATAGAACAACATGAAACAACAGAGCAATTAAAACTCATTCTTCAATAAATGTTTTGGCAGTGGTAGAAATAGAATCACAATGTATAAATCTATAAAGACATCGCCTCTTAATAATAGATTTGTGTCTATAGTGATCATCAACCATACAAAAGATTATTTCTTACATCATCATGGGTATTGTTCTGGTCCTCCTGTTAGCCTTTGATAAAGAATTACTGAACAAAATTCAGAAATCTTATTTTTAAATGGCTATCGAGGTAACACATTTCTGTAAAGAGAAATAATACTCAGTAATTCAGTATTTTAGAAACACGGACACCTGTTGTATATTCATTGGTACGATTGATAGCGTAAGCAGATTGAACATACGTTCAACTTTCAAAAATGGAGAGACCCCAAAAATGTCTTATATACTACTTATTCATTCATTCTTTAATTCACTCAAAAACCATATGAATGGTACAAGACGTACATATATACCTATTTACAATAATTATCGACGAGCAGAGTTTGCAGGAGGACAGACAGTGTCAAAAACTTTTGCAATAAACTTACACAATTTTTATACCCGCACTTTCTAAAGAAAGTTCGGGTATATTGTTGTTACTCATGTCCGTCCGTCCGTCCGACCGTCCGTCCGTCTGTCACACTTTTCTTCCCTGAACTCCTCCTACATTTTACACAGTAGCTTAATCATCTTTTAAGAGATGGTTGGTGGTGTCATGTAGATGTGCAGTAAGGTTTTGGAATTTTGATTTTGCCCCGGGGGGTCAAATGGGGGTCGAAAAATGACGTTTTTTGTGCAAAAAGTCCCGTCTTCCCTGAACTCCTTCTACATTTAACTCAGCAGCCAAATCACCTTTTGGGGGATGATTGGTGGTGTCATGTAGATGTGCAGTAAGGTTTCGGAATTTTGATTTTGCCCCGGGGGATCAAATGGGGGTCGAAAAATGACGTTTTTTATGCAAAAAGCCCCATCTTCCCTGAACTTCTCTTACATTTTACTTAGCAGCCTAATCATCTTTTGTGGGATGATTAGTGGTGTCATGTAGATGTGCAGTAAGGTTTCGGAATTTTGATTTTGCCCCGGGGGGTCAAATGGGGGTCGAAAAATGACGTTTTTTGTGCAAAAAGTCCCGTCTTCCCTGAACTCCTTCTACATTTTACTCAGCAGCCTAATCACATTTTGGGGGATGATTGGTGGTGTCATGTTGATGTGCAGTAAGGTTTCGGAATTTTGATTTTTCCCCGGGGGGTCAAATGGGGGTCAAAAAATGACGTTTTTTTATGCAAAAAGCCCTATCTTCCCTGAACTCCTTTTACATTTTACTTAGCAGCCTAATCAACTTTTGTTGGATGATTAGTGGTGTCATGTAGATGTGCAGTAAGGTTTCGGAATTTTGATTTTGCCCCGAGGGGTCAAATGGGGGTCGAAAAATGACGTTTTTTGTGCAAAAAGTCCCGTCTTCCCTGAACTCCTTCTACATTTTACTCAGCAGCCAAATCACCTTTTGGGGGATGATTGGTGGTGTCATGTAGATGTGCAGTAAGGTTTCGGAATTTTAATTTTGCCCCGGGGGGTCAAATGGGGGTCGAAAAATGACGTTTTTTATGTAAAAAGCCTCATCTACCCTGAACTCCTCTTACATTTTACTTAGCAGCCTAATCATCTTTTGTGGGATGATTAGTGGTGACATGTAGATGTGCAGTAAAGTTTCTGAATTTTGATTTTGCCCCGGGGGGTCAAATGGGGGTCGAAAAATGACTTTTTTTGTGCAAAAATTCTCGTCTTCCCTGAACTCCTTCTACATTTTACTCAGCAGCCAAATCACCTTTTGGGGGATGGTTGGTGGTGTCATGTAGATGTGCAGTAAAGTTTCTGAATTTTGATTTTGCCCCGGGGGGTCAAATGGGGGTCGAAAAATGACTTTTTTTGTGCAAAAATTCTCGTCTTCCCTGAACTCCTTCTACATTTTACTCAGCAGCCAAATCACCTTTTGGGGGATGGTTGGTGGTGTCATGTAGATGTGCAGTAAGGTTTCGGAATTTTAATTTTGCCCCGTGGGGTCAAATGGGGGTAGAAAAATGACGTTTTTTTATGTAAAAGGCCCCATATACCCTGAACTCCTCTTACATTTTACTTAGCAGCCTAATCATCTTTTGTGGGATGATTAGTGGTGACATGTAGATGTGCAGTAAGGTTTCGGAATTTTGATTTTGCCCCGGGGGGTCAAATGGGGGTCGAAAAATGACGTTTTTTGTGCAAAAAGTCCCGTCTTCCCTGAACTCCTTCTACATTTTACTCAGCAGCCAAATCACCTTTTGGGGGATGGTTGGTGGTGTCATGTAGATGTGCAGTAAGGTTTCGGAATTTTAATTTTGCCCCGGGGGGTCAAATGGGGGTCGAAAAATGACGTTTTTTATGTAAAAAGCCCCATCTACCCTGAACTCCTCTTACATTTTACTTAGCAGCCTAATCATCTTTTGTGGGATGATTAGTGGTGACATGTAGATGTGCAGTAAGGTTTTGGAATTTAGATTTTGCCCCGGGGGGTCAAATGGGGGTCGAAAAATGACGTTTTTTGTGCAAAAAGTCCCGTCTTCCCTGAACTCCTTCTACATTTTATTCAGCAGCTTAATCACCTTTTGGGAGATGGTTGGTGGTGTCATGTACATGTGCAGTAAGGTTTCGGAATTAAGATTTTGCCCCAGGGAATCAAATGGGGGTCGAAAAATAACGTTTTTCATACAAAGAGCCCTGTTTTCCCTGAACTCCTCTTACATTTTACTCAGCAGCCTAATCATCTTTTGGGTGATGGTTGGTGGGGTCATGTAGATGTGCAGTAAGGTTTTGGAATTTAGATTTTGCCCCGGGGGGTCAAATGTGGGTTGAAAAATGACGTTTTTTGTGCAAAAAGCCCTGTCTTCCTTGAAGTCTTCCTTAATCTTACTCAGAAGTCTAATCATCTTTTAGGAGAGTTAAATATTTTGAAAATTATGTAAAACATCAACGTCAAGGGGTAACAAGATGTGTTTGTGAAACACTATGCGCCCGGCGTCAACAAAGTTCGAAAAAGCTATTTTTAGCATATAGATCACAGTCAAGGTCACAAGGTCATTGACCTTGGTGTTATTTGTAAGAACTTAATTAGTGGGGTATGCATACTAAATATGAAGTCCCTATCTCCTATGGTTCAAAAGTTATGGCAAAAAGTAGAAAAAGCTATTTTTAGTATAAAGGTCACAGTTAAGGTCACATGGTCATTGACCTTGGTGTTGTTTGAAAGAACTTTATTAGTGGAGTATGCATACTAAATATGAAGTACCTATCTCTTATGGTTCAAAAGTTATGGCAAAAAGTGGAAAAAGCTATTTTTAGCATATAGGTCACAGTCAAGGTCACAAGGTCATTGGCCTTGATGTCATTTGAAGGAACTTTATTAGTGCAGTATGCATACCAAATATGAAGTCCCTATCTCCTATGGTTCAAAGGTTATGGCAAAAAGTGGAAAAAGCTATTTTTAGTGTAAAGGTCACAGTCAAGGTCACATGGTCATAGACCTTGGTGTTGTTTGAAAGAACCTTTTTAGTGGAGTATGCATACCAAATATGAAGTCCCTATCTCCTATGGTTCAAAAGTTATAACAAACAGTTGAAAAACCTATTTTTAGCATATAGGTCACAGTCAAGGTCACGAGGTCATTGACCCTGATGTCATTTGAAAGAACTTTATTAGAGGAGTATGCATACCAAATATGAAGTCTCTATCTCTTACGGTTCAAAAGTTTTGGCCAAGGTTAAAGTTGACAACAGACAAACACACAAACAGATAAACAGACAAACAGACAAACAGACAGGACAAAAACAATATGCGCCCCGAAAAAATTCGGGCGCATAAAAAAAAACATCGCATGCTGGGAAACACCTTGAATTCTTATGAGTAATTTATGTACATGTCAAATGTGAGAGTCATATCTCATCTCAATCAAAAGTTATAAGCAAATGCAACATTTTTGAAAAGTAGGTTAGGCTTGATCGCTTCAAGGTCAAGGTCACAGTGTAAAAGTCATGATTTATTTGGAAAGGTCTTATCACAGGTAATAATATACAAGCATTATGATATGAATGCCCTAACTTTTCTCTTTCAAAATGATGAATTTATAACAATTTAATTTTTTTGCAAGTTGGTCAAACTTCTAGGTCACATGTTAAAAAAAAAAACAAACCATGCCATTCTCACAGGTAAATATACTAATACATAAGTTTAATATGAATGTCTCTTCTCATTCAGTAGATATGACCGTGATAACCAAGGTTAAATTTATTGAGACAGATGGACTGAGTCTGACATACAAATGTACATATTTCTATATGAATTGGGTAAAATTGGCCCAGTGGTTCTAGAGAAGTTAAAAATGTAAAAAGTTTTCAGACAAACAGATGGACAACACGTCATGACAGACATTATATGCTAAGGAAACCAAAAAAGCTCAAATGAGTGTTTTGAAAGGGTTACAATATGGTTGGAGTATTTGAAAAGCTGTTTTTTTTCCTGCAGAGATATGCATGACCAACATATTCATGTTTTATATTTTCTTTAGTGATTTGTTTGTTTGTTGTGAATACATCTTCCCTCATATGGAGACACCACCAAATAATAATGAAGATAAGATGTGTTTGTGAAACACTGATGTCCCAGTATGGAAGCCTATGGCGAAGGTTGAAGTTTCTCAAATATATGTCAAAATCAAAGGTCAAGGTCAAAGGGTTCAAATTGTTAGTATCAGAAGAAAGTCTTGTCACAAGGAATGCACATGTGAAATAAAGAAATCCCTAGTAATTCCTGTTCAAAAGTTAATTGCCAAGGTTAATTTTTTTGTTTAAGTGGTTCAAACTCTAGGGTCAAGGTCAAACATATTTATACCTGTTGACAGTTCACAATGAATACAATTATGTCATGATAAGTATGAAAGCCCTAGCACCTACTGATCAAAATTTAGGCAGAGTTTAAAGTTTGGTATTTTTCTTGTAAAAATGTGTATCCCATGTCAAGCGATCAGAGGTAAAAATTAATGGTACCCAAATAAAAGGTCTTATTAAATTGTCACAAGAAATAAACCTATAAAATGTGGAAGCTATTTGTATAGCCCATCCCACTTAAAACTTATGGGCAAGCTAGCTAGGATTTAATTTCTGCAGACTTATAGACAGACATACTATAAACACAAGAAACAAAATATGTATAATAATTATTCAAATGGAAAAAAATATATTATTTAACTGGAATCACAAAATACATTGTTATTTCAGGGACAGGAAGTGGGTAGGAAGATTGGAATCCCCCCCATCCCCCCCCCATCTAGCATTTGCTTTATTTAAACAAGACTATATACTGTAGCAAGTAAAAAATGACTCTTGACATCCTCTCCCTATAAACTTAGAAAACATTGACCTCACTATCATTGTTTTTTTATTTGTTTATTTGTTTTCATTTTTTTTCTCCTGCTTGTCACGAAATTCTGGGCTGGAATTTTTTGACTGAGATGTGAACCCCCCTCCCTACTCCCGAAAAAAATTCTGGATCCGCACCAGTATTGGCAGTAACTGAATGTCACATCGACAACGGGAGATAACTTCACAATATGAAATTCGTCTAGTGTGGCATGCGATGATCTTTCACCCTTTTTAAACTTTAACCTAATCGTTTGGGTGTATTTTACCCCCCACTATACTAAAACTTCTACTTACCGACTCCCTGTGTCTCGTCAACTTCATGAAATATAGGCCTAAATCCAATTATAACACAAAATGAATTAATCCAATGCACACCAGACTGCAGCCATGTGCCATTTTGGCGAACCTTCGTCGATTCCATCACCTTATCAGATGAAGTGGGTATCGGCCGAGGTGTGCCAAATGGTGTTTAATCTATAAATATGATAATGGGTGACGCAACGTGATGTGATGTAGAAATTTACATGTTCACATGTATAGTACAAGAACAAATTTTAAATTAATTCATAACAAACGATATTAAATTTTAACAAACCTTTTCCATCTAGCCTATTCCCAAAAGTATGTGCTGTGTGATTGTGGTGTCGGGGGGGGGGGGGGGGGGTAGTAAATTTAAAAAGGTCCAATTATGAGCAAAACATATATCAAAATCTAATTTCAGACGCGGATCCAGAAATTTTTTACGGGGGGGGGGGGGGGGGGGGGTCCACCTCAGTCAAAAAAAAATCCTATCCCAGAAATTGATAATCAAAAAAAAAAACGTAAAGTAAATCTCACCCAAACGTCAAAAACCTATATCGTGGGGGGTGGTGTGGGGGTAGTGGTGACTTCTATTGCCGCAAATTTTTAACTTTTCATACCTATTTTACACATATTCGTGTTTACCAGGGGGGGGGGGATCTGCATTTTCCAAGGGGGGTCCATTGTAACTTTTTCCTTGTTTTAGTATATACATTTTTTAACTTGTAAATTCAAGGGGGGGGGGGGTCCTGACCCCCCCCCCCCCCCCCCCCGACAGATCCGTGCATGAATTTACATCATTAATAAAATTCAGACTGGTATATAATGAATTAAGCATGTATAAAATAAATATAAGAGGTTCTGAGTTATAGGTCACTGGGTCTGAGAATTTCATACTCAATTTGATGAATACATGTAAATTATAGAATTATTTTGACTATTTCTGTGGAAAGCCGCCCAATATGTAGGAGCGTGTATTTAGAGGCAAACACCTTAGTGCGTGTATTACTGTCTCATGACAGCATCTAGTTTGATCTTGAATATTTTTTTTTTGGTTATCTCCATACATTTCATCAAAAGGATTAGAAAAAAATAGAACAACATGAAACAACAGAGCAATTAAAACTCATTCTTCAATAAATGTTTTGGCAGTGGTAGAAATAGAATCACAATGTATAAATCTATAAAGACATCGCCTCTTAATAATAGATTTGTGTCTATAGTGATCATCAACCATACAAAAGATTATTTCTTACATCATCATGGGTATTGTTCTGGTCCTCCTGTTAGCCTTTGATAAAGAATTACTGAACAAAATTCAGAAATCTTATTTTTAAATGGCTATCGAGGTAACACATTTCTGTAAAGAGAAATAATACTCAGTAATTCAGTATTTTAGAAACACGGACACCTGTTGTATATTCATTGGTACGATTGATAGCGTAAGCAGATTGAACATACGTTCAACTTTCAAAAATGGAGAGACCCCAAAAATGTCTTATATACTACTTATTCATTCATTCTTTAATTCACTCAAAAACCATATGAATGGTACAAGACGTACATATATACCTATTTACAATAATTATCGACGAGCAGAGTTTACAGGAGGACAGACAGTGTCAAAAACTTTTGCAATAAACTTACACAATTTTTATACCCGCACTTTCTAAAGAAAGTTCGGGTATATTGTTGTTACTCATGTCCGTCCGTCCGTCCGACCGTCCGTCCGTCTGTCACACTTTTCTTCCCTGAACTCCTCCTACATTTTACACAGTAGCTTAATCATCTTTTAAGAGATGGTTGGTGGTGTCATGTAGATGTGCAGTAAGGTTTTGGAATTTTGATTTTGCCCCGGGGGGTCAAATGGGGGTCGAAAAATGACGTTTTTTGTGCAAAAAGTCCCGTCTTCCCTGAACTCCTTCTACATTTAACTCAGCAGCCAAATCACCTTTTGGGGGATGATTGGTGGTGTCATGTAGATGTGCAGTAAGGTTTCGGAATTTTGATTTTGCCCCGGGGGATCAAATGGGGGTCGAAAAATGACGTTTTTTATGCAAAAAGCCCCATCTTCCCTGAACTTCTCTTACATTTTACTTAGCAGCCTAATCATCTTTTGTGGGATGATTAGTGGTGTCATGTAGATGTGCAGTAAGGTTTCGGAATTTTGATTTTGCCCCGGGGGGTCAAATGGGGGTCGAAAAATGACGTTTTTTGTGCAAAAAGTCCCGTCTTCCCTGAACTCCTTCTACATTTTACTCAGCAGCCTAATCACATTTTGGGGGATGATTGGTGGTGTCATGTTGATGTGCAGTAAGGTTTCGGAATTTTGATTTTTCCCCGGGGGGTCAAATGGGGGTCAAAAAATGACGTTTTTTTATGCAAAAAGCCCTATCTTCCCTGAACTCCTTTTACATTTTACTTAGCAGCCTAATCAACTTTTGTTGGATGATTAGTGGTGTCATGTAGATGTGCAGTAAGGTTTCGGAATTTTGATTTTGCCCCGAGGGGTCAAATGGGGGTCGAAAAATGACGTTTTTTGTGCAAAAAGTCCCGTCTTCCCTGAACTCCTTCTACATTTTACTCAGCAGCCAAATCACCTTTTGGGGGATGATTGGTGGTGTCATGTAGATGTGCAGTAAGGTTTCGGAATTTTAATTTTGCCCCGGGGGTCAAATGGGGGTCGAAAAATGACGTTTTTTATGTAAAAAGCCTCATCTACCCTGAACTCCTCTTACATTTTACTTAGCAGCCTAATCATCTTTTGTGGGATGATTAGTGGTGACATGTAGATGTGCAGTAAAGTTCCTGAATTTTGATTTTGCCCCGGGGGGTCAAATGGGGGTCGAAAAATGACTTTTTTTGTGCAAAAATTCTCGTCTTCCCTGAACTCCTTCTACATTTTACTCAGCAGCCAAATCACCTTTTGGGGGATGGTTGGTGGTGTCATGTAGATGTGCAGTAAAGTTTCTGAATTTTGATTTTGCCCCGGGGGGTCAAATGGGGGTCGAAAAATGACTTTTTTTGTGCAAAAATTCTCGTCTTCCCTGAACTCCTTCTACATTTTACTCAGCAGCCAAATCACCTTTTGGGGGATGGTTGGTGGTGTCATGTAGATGTGCAGTAAGGTTTCGGAATTTTAATTTT